>NC_053025.1:195180893-195323959 GCF_003073215.2 Triticum urartu
TCTTGTAATAATAACTATCCTCCTGGATATAATATCATTTGGTATCTGTGAATTGATCCTTGCAATCGTGGTTCCGACCATATGTTCTTCTTTGATCCCATTTCTCGGGCAAGTTTAAGCACTTGTCTTGTGTGGACCAATACACCAGTCCAACCTTTACTTTGATCTACCGTCGAGTATTACACCCTGGTATCTCGGGAATATCATGGGACATCATAACTTCTTATGGGTTCTTCGTAAACTATTATCACTCGCCGGATCCAATTGTTCCTAGGTTCTGGGTTGTCGTCAACCGAGAACACCGAATAGTGAAACGAGTCCGCATTCTGATTCAATAACTCTTAAGTAAATGTTGTTGCTTACGAGTTAATAATCATTTAAGTCATTCCTAGCCTGGTCGGCTATATCATCATTGTGCTAAATTTTAACTATGCTACATGGTCCTTCTTCGCGAAGCACAATTCTCGACGATGAGCTAAGCTTACATCGATTTTCCTCATCATATCATTTCTCCCTGAACAGCAAACTTGATTCCGAGTTTGTTTCATACCCATGGTTCCAATAACCATTCGCTTCATCATTCCTTTCACTTGATGTCATCGCCGATCGATTACATCTTCGTGGAGCCTCTCGACTAAATTTGTCGTGGTCATCAAACAACATTTTGATTCCATCCAGAATATCAACCAAATGGATGATGACAGGTAACCATCCTTGTCCCTCGATGATTTGTGTTATCACCAACAACATTATTGCTTTCCCTCCAACACAAACTTGTTCGTGTTTTGTGTTATACCTGGAGACCCGTGCTATCCAGCAATTATTCTTCGATACCTTGGAGTATTACCATCTTTTATGTCAAGAATGTCGTGAGAATTTCACCACCTTCTAAGAATTCTTGATACAGGTAATACTTATCACCATCACCATTCTTTCTTGGTCCCCGTGTTGGATCTAACCGGGATACCAACAAGTGAACGGTGTTGTTTGGATTATGCCCTTCTAGCAACCCTATTGCTTTGAAGTTAATGGTCGAACATTCATTCTTAGACTATTGATCACTGAATCACCATTCTAACATTTGATCATGCTACCTAAGGCCCTACTTTGGGCACCCTTTTCCACTAATGTTAAATTGTGTATGTTTTTCCTTGAGCATACATCATTATATCATTTGATCAGGCAAATGTTATCTCCTTGTTCACATAACTGTGGAAATCCATCTTTTTGGATACCTCGTTGTATTATCGCTGAGTCCATCAGCCACCTCCTCATCCTCTCCTTGGCTTAATGATGAATCCCTTCGTGTATCCAGAGTCTGGCCTTTGATTGAAGACCATGCAATGCTATCTCGAAGCATGTTTGTGGTACTCCGATTTTCAACAAGGACATTTGAAGCCAATGTTAAATGTTTCCTGCTAAATTATCCAAACACCGCTATATGGATAATGTCACGAAATTCCTCTCCCTTTACCTTAATGGTTCTCTACTTTCTATCCTGTCATGGATATCATGCCCCGCTTGTCATTGGGAGGGATATACCTCTGAAATATGTGTGTATACACATTGTTCTCCCCATTGTTCTGATTAAACCTTGTAATCACCTTTCCCTTTCCATTGGGTTGCCTAACCCTTATTGTAATCTATATTATATAAGCAGTAGTATTCTTCTGCTTATGCAAAACACCTTGGTGTACAACTGTGTCAGTAAGACCCTGTTGCTTTTGATGATAGCATTCCGGTAACCACCGATGGACGAGAACTTTGCCTATTGGTCCGCCTCGTTCAACGAGCAGGAAAATGGTTCTCTCCGTCCCTCGCCCTTGGTACCGATGTTGTTGCCGACCTAACCGACAGACTATCCTCTGACATGCCTTGCTTTCATGCCCGTGCAAGACGTCACCGCCCTTCCTGCTTTTAACCCACATGGTGGGCCCATAACCCACAGTTCCTCAGGATCGAAACCTGACTCTCCTGTACACCCCTTGTTCCCAAAAGTTATTCCTCACGCGTGGCCTCGTGTGTAATTCACGAGCCACCTTCCGATGAGATCATCAATCTGGTATCAGACGCAATACTTATTCCCGATTGCTTTGAGCCCCATTCAAGCCCTGTTTCAGGCATCGAACGGTTGCCTGCTCGCTCGAAACTTCCCAGGTTACCTCCTTACTTTGCTCTCGATATTTTCTTAAGATTCGATTCGAGGGTTACTTTCCGCCACCTTCCTCGATATTGTCGACCCGATAGTCAACCTTGCCGACGTCCGTTCTCCCAGAATGCCCACCCTTTATTCTTTCGTAAGCATGATGGAGTTCCTGAAGAAAGAGCGCCGACTTCATCATGATGACCTAAAGCAGAGAAATGAAGACATCAATGTATTGAACCGGCCTCTTCGAGAAGAGCAAGCCAGGATGAGAAGACCCGCTAGAGTTGTTACCAAACCTTCCCCCCTTACTCCCCTCCTAAATCTCGGGACGAGATTTGTTGTAGTGGAGGAGATTTGTGACGCCCGGGTAATCAAGCTACAGTAACCCTCTGGTAATGATGCCACGTCACCTCGATTATTGTTGATTATCTCGCGTTAGTTCAGAACCAATCCAAATTCAAATTTGAATTAAAGTCAAAACAATTAAAGTTTTCAAAAGTCAAAACTAAATTGTTCCTAATGTGTCAAATAATCCATAATAAATGTTGGTGCAGAAATCATCTTTTAATAAAATACTTAAATGCACTAAATAAATTAAAACAGACTAAAACTATTATTTAAATGCTCTTAAATTAATAAACAAATACAAACTACTTTAATTAATGTGCCAAGTTAATTGTGGTAGTGGAATATTTAGTAACACTAATTTAGAGACTCTTATTGTGTTTTACTTAGACTAAAGCAATTAAGGTTAAAAAAACAAAAAAAGGAAAACAAAAGAAAACTAACAAAATAGAAAAAAAAGGGAAACACCCCCCCCCCACTGGGCTTCGGCCCAGCAGGCCATTGGGCCACCCACCTGGTTGGCCCAGCCGCGCCCCTGCATAACCCCCCCACCCCGCAACCCTAGCCCACTACACCACGGTTCCCCCACGATCCCCCACTCTCCCCTCGTCCTCCCACACCGCCGCCACCACACAACGCACGCACAGGGGAGAGGAGCTCCTTGGACCGGGGCCCCAGCGCCCGAACCCGCCCACATCGTCGCCCCTCGCCGCTGTTCGCGGGATCTCCCAACACCTCGTCGAACCTCCTCCTAGTCGGACCGCTCCGTCCTCGACCTCCTCCTCGCCGGATCTGCGTTGCCGACCCGTCGCTCGTCCCCGTCCTCCCCCACCGGACCGTATCAAGCCTCGGCGCCCCCCTTCTCACATCGCACGTGAGCACCCCGCCTCCTTCGTTTTCCCCTTGTCTCTCCTTCCCTCCCCGACACCTTAGGTCGCCGGCCTCGCCGGACACGCGCTCGCGGTGAGCGTGCGCTCACCGCACTTACTATGCGCTCCGCCAGAACCCCCCCACTGTGCGCCTCACACGCGCGTCCACCCCCCCTGCGTGGCTGCTTGCTTCTACCGTCGCCGCTGCCGAAGCCCACCCCCTCGACGTCGATTGCCGCGCCTTACGGCGTCCGATGCCCGCCGTCGACCACGGCGCCCCGAACTCCTTCTGTCGCCTGTGGTTCGCTGCCCGCCTTGCTGGCTTGCCCTGCCGCGCCGCTTCGCCGGGGCTGCGCACGTCCGACCTCGCCACCACCGCCGCCCCGCGCCGGCGCTGCCATGCTGCTGCTCTTTTCCCCTTCGGCTGCCGCAGCTGGCTGCGGTGGCCGCCGGCGCCCCGCTGCGCCGCAGAGGGCCTGGGCGAGCACCCTGCTGGGCTGGCGCCCACGCACCCAGCGTCCGTAACCCACTAGCACCAGCGCCCACTAAAGACCCCATGGCACAATGACACATGGGGCCCAGCCCCTAGAACGTTTTTAAAAAAATGAGTATAAATAAATAAATCAATCAATCAATCAATCAATTAATTAATTAAGTTAATTAATCCTATTTAATTAATATATTAACTAGTTAGTTAAATTAAATAGTAATTAGATTAGTTAAACCCTAATTAGTCTAAACAGTCAATGACGAACGGGACCCACACGTCAGTTGACCAGTCAACGCCTCTGTTGACTGCTGACATCACCCTGATGTCGTGCTGACCTCATAATGGCATTTCCTAATTAAATTAATTCTGATAATTCTAAAAATGAATTAAAACTTTGAAAATTAATATAAAGTAAACCGTAGCTCGGATGAAAAAACTTTGTACATGGATGTTGCTCAGAACGACGAGACGAATTCGAATACGCAGCCCATTCATCCGCCACGCGTCCCTAGCAAAGTGAACCTAAAACATTTCACCTCCGGTTCATCTGTCCAGAAACACGGAACACCGGGGATACTTTCCCGGATGTTTCCCCCCTTACCGGTATCACCTCATACCGCGTTAGAACACGTCTAGCTCTGCTTGTTGTCCTGTTATGCACTTGCTTGCTATGTATTTACTGATTCTTCCCCCTCTTCTCTCCGGTAGACCCAGTGACGATGCTGATCCCCCTATGGTCGACTACGTCACCGACGACCCCTCCTTCTTGTCTGAGCAACCAGGCAAGCCCCCCCTTTGATCACCAGATATCGCCTACTCTTCTCTATACTGCTTGCATTAGAGTAGTGTAGCATGTTATTGCTTTCCGTTATTCCTATCCTGATGCATAGCCTATCCTTGCTAATACTGTTGTTACCATTACCTGCTATCCTACTGCTTAGTATAGGATGCTAGTGTTCCATCAGTGGCCCTACACTCTTGTCCGTCTGCCATGCTATACTGCTGGGTCGTGATCACTTCGGGAGGTGACCACGGGCATATACAATATACTTTACACAGTTACCTTACATGTGATACTGTTCGGAGATGGGGGCTGAAGGGGCAGGTGGCTCCATCCCGGTAGAGGTGGGCCTGGGTTCCCGACGGCCCCCGATTGTTACTTTGAGGCGGAGCGACAGGGCAGGTTGAGACCACCTAGGAGAGAGGTGGGCCTGGCCCTGGTCGGCGTTCATAGATACTTAACACGTTTAACGAGATCTTGGTATTTGATCTGAGTCTGGCTACTGGCCTATACGCACTAACGGAGCGGCGCGCGCTGGATTGGACTGGAACGCCTACTAGGCTAGGTCTGCTTCCGGCCGCCCATGCAACGTGCAGGTGTGCTAAGGGCGATGGGCCCAGACCCATGGGCGCTTAGGTTTAGACCGGCGTGCTGACCTCTCTGTTGGTCTAGGTGGGGCTGCGACGTGTTGATCTTCCAAGGCCGGGCATGACCCAGGAAAGTGTGTCCGGCCAAATGGGATCAAGCGTGTTGGGTTATGTGGTGCACCCCTGCAGGGAAGTTAATCTATTCGAATAGCCGTGATCTTCGGTAACAGGACGACTTGGAGTTGTACCTTGACCTTATCACGACTAGAACCGGATACTTAATAAAACACACCCTTCCAAGTGCCAGATACAACCGGTGATCGCTCTCTCACAGGGCGACGAGGGGAGGATCATCGGTTAGGGTTATGCTATGCGATGCTACTTGGAGGACTTCAGTCTACTCTCTTCTACATGCTGCAAGATGGAGGTGGCCAGAAGCGTAGTCTTCGACAGGATTAGCTATCCCCCTCTTAATCTGGCTTTCTGCAGTTCAGTCCACATATGATACCCTTATTCCAGTTGATACCAATGCATACATATGTAGTATAGCTCCTTGCTTGCGAGTACTTTGGATGAGTACTCACGGTTTCTTTCTCCCTCTTTCCCCCCTATCCCTTCTACCTGGTTGTCGCAACCAGATGTTGGAGCCCAGGAGACAGACGCCACCTTCGACGACGACTCCTACTACACTGGAGGTGCCTACTACTACGTGATGCCCGCTGACGACGACTAGGAGTAGTTAGGAGGATCCCAGGCAGGAGGCCTGCGCCTCTTTCGATCTGTATCCCAGTTTGTGCTAGCCTTCTTAAGGCAAACTTGTTTAACTTATGTCTGTACTCAGATATTGTTGCTTCCGCTGACTCGTCTATGATCGAGCTCTTGTATTCGAGCCCTCGAGGCCCCTGGCTTGTAATATGATGCTTGTATGACTTATTTTATTTGTAGAGTTGTGTTGTGATATCTTCCCGTGAGTCCCTGATCTTGATCGTACACGTTTGCGTGTATGATTAGTGTACGATTAAATCGGGGGCGTCACACCTGGATCGGTATGCTAACACACACAGTACTCGAGGATTTGTAACAGAGGTAAATCACATGTATAAAATAACGCAAAATATTATTCCCTCAATCCAAATAGCGGAAGTAACAACAAGGTTGTGGATTCCCATCAACACCAACGACAAAGTTGAGTGTAGAAATCATAACCCTAACGTATCACTTACTCGTCGTAAGAATCCCGCAACATGAGATGTTGCAGCCACAAAGGGTCAGTACGTTGAATGTACTGGCAAATTCACACCATAGGATAATGATGAATAATAGCTATCACTACATGCATATATGGTTGGTGGAAAAGCTCTATGGTTATAATGTTTTTGCGAAAAGCCAATTTTTCCCTACTGCAAAGGAATATAATTTATTTAACTACAAAGTTGGTTGAAAATATTGAGAAGGTTCCTCCAACTCAATCCCAAATTAACATCAATAACCCAACAAATTTAAGTAACGTGATGAGATCAACATGATAATCCAAGAACCAGATACTCAAGATGTCCATAATCGGGGACATGGCTAATCATGATTAGTTTGTATACTCTGCAGAGGTTTGCACACTTTTCCCCACAAGACTCGATCTCCTCCATTGGATTTCTCACACTACATGGTGTTTGAGAAACGGATGACCAAGACACAGTCTTTCAGAAGCATTAACTCTCTACTCCGGATAGACTATAACACCTACAACCCACTACATCTGCTAATCTACCTCTTCAAGAGCTTCGCGCAACTTATTCAACTATGCTAGATCCCATAATAGCTTGTGGCTGCACAGGAAGTTTCTAGCATGAATAATCTTATGATCCCTTTGAGCCTGGGTGGCATTCCATAGGGTGATCACACGGGTCCTCCAGGATCCCCTTGGGCAAACACTGGGTTCTCCAGGTGCCCAGGAAAACACCGGGTTCTCCAGGGTGCCCCAACCAATCCACCCAGATGTGTATTAAAGTAACCACCTTAAGTTGAACCATTAATTAACAATCTCACATCTGTCATGGATACACTCAAACCCAATCCACGTCTACGAGCATAGCATGGCAATATAAGCATAACATAGAAGTAACTCCCAAGGGTTTGATATAAAGGACAATAGGTTCTACCTCATCAACTACTTCCCAATACCCACATGTTATCAATCCTACTCATGCAATGTTTGAGGGTGAAACTAATGCATAAAAACTGGGTATGAAAGGGATATGATCAAAGTGTGAACTTGCCTGTACTGTTGATGAAGACGATTTGCACTCAAAACTCCTGATAGTTCTACTCGTCACACTCTGGTCAATCTATCGTAGGCAAGCAATAGTAACCACACATAAGTAATCACTCAAAAGGTCAGAAAGAACGAAGAACAATTCGAAAAGCATCAAAACCAAGCAAATAACTCTTGCAACTTAAAAAAATTTCTAACAGTACCAAAATTATGTGTATTTAGCCTTATCAGAAAGTTTAGGTCAAGAGCTTCGATTTGCAAAAAGAATCAACTCAAACAGAGTTATAAAACTCAAGTTATAATCAAAAAAAGATTCAAATTCAAATCTAGTCTAATTCAAAATTTAAACTTTCAAAAACATGTTTGACTTGGATTACTGGATAGAGGGGATCATAATGAAGAAGTGGGCGTTGGTTTCGTTGGATTTGGACAAACGACTGAAAAGTAGTGGTCGTTTGAAAACAGGGAATAATCTATAAGAAAGATAATTACGTATAGGTCCCTGACATAAATAAACAGAAAACGAAAAGACTAAATAACGAATGTTCATTTATCGGATCTAAATAGTGGATGTTCTCTGTTTAATAAAACCTAGAAAAAAACAATCTAGTTTAGGGTTTAAAAAACGAACTTAATAGAAAAACCGGTTCGGGGTTTACCGGTTCGGCCGGCTCGGCAGTTTGGGCGGAGAAAACCGTCGGCGGGACGGCGAACAGCGGCTATGGGCGGCGGCTCCGGCGAGTCCGGCGACGGGCGGCGGGGCGAGGCGAGGCGAGGCGACAGCGGCGCGCGTGCGGCGGTGGCGAACCAAAGCGGCGGTCGCGGCTCGGATCGGGCGCGGGCTGCAGCGGTGATCTGCGGCAGCGGCGGCGAGATGCGAGAGGGGTGGCGCGGCACGGCAGAGAGAGAGAGAGAGAGAGAGAGAGGCGGGGCCCGGGGCCGCTATTTAAGGAGGGGAGGAGGTGCGAGGCGTGGGCGAGGGGGCAGAGGAGGCGGCGGCGCGGTGGACTCCGGGGAAGGAGTCCCTGTCGGAGATGGCAAGGACGGCGGTGGGGAGCTGGGCCGCGGCCTGGCGAGATGCTGGGCCGGCCCAGTCGGCGAGGGGAACTTTTTTTAAAATAAACATTTTTTCAGTGATCTAAAATAATAAAAACAAAATAACTAAAAATATTATATACGCATATAATATATCAAAATATTCAGAAAAAGATTCCCTACAATCTGAACATTTTTGTAAGATCAAATAAAATACTCACAAATTCAAATAATTCAAAGAGTGCTACTGCCCTACTAAAATCCAATAAAAACCATTTTAAAAATACCAAAATGATTTCAAATTTATTTCTCTCCAATTTTTTGATGTAGGGATCATGTTACCCCATTTTCCATATATTTTTATTTTGGAGAAAAATAATTTGAATAAAACCCAAATAACTCCAAATTGAAAATAATTTTCAAAAGGACTTTAAATTTGATCCTTTTAAACTCCCAAGTCATATTTCATATGTTTTGAAGAAGTCATTTATCTTCTCTCATGAAAATCATCGAGTTTCTTGAAGTTTATGAATTGGAAATATTTTCGAATGATATTCAAATATTTTCAAATACCCTTTTCATTTAATTAAATGGAAGAAGCCATGTCATCTTCTCTCGAGGGTATTGTATTTGAAAAGAATTTGAATTCACGGAGATCAAAAATGCAAAAAGGTGAAAGTTTGGGAAAGTCCTTTTATTCCCTCTCATTTAACTTTCAAAAAGTTTTGAATATCACTCACTTTCAGTCAATCAATCATACAACAATCATAACTATCTATTTAATATAACATTCCAAAATTTAGAATTTTGGGATGTTACAGCATGCCTCATCGTGAATGATGCTTGTCTTTGCAAATTTCTCAATGTTGAATTAGCCCTGTTATATTTTAGCAGGATGGTTAGACCAGGTGGTCGTGGTCGTGGTGGTCATCCCCCACCACCGCCTGAGTACATGGCTGGTATGATGCAACAGTTCGAGCTGAATCGCCAGTTCATGGAGAATATTATGGCTCAGTTTCCTCGCCCCAATATGAACCAGCAGCCAGCCCAAGTGACTCTGCAGGATTTCATGCGCCTGAACCCAACTATGTACTGCACCTCAACTCAGCCTCTGGATGCTGATGACTGGCTCTGTGACATCACCTATGAGATGGAGTCTGCTGATGTAGCCCCTGCCAGCTATGTCACCTTTGCTTCCTTCTTCTTGAAGGGACCCACTGCTCAATGGTGGGAAAGCCACAGGCATACTCTACCAGTTGGAACAACCATCACCTGGCCAGACTTTCAAGCTGCTTTCCGTGCCCTCTTCATTCCTCAGGGAGTCATGGACCGGAAGAAGCGCGAGTTCCGCAACCTCACACAAGGCAACAAAACCGTCGAAGCTTATCAGCGGGAGTTTCTAGATTTATCCCGCTATGCTGAAGAAGACATTACAACTGATGCACGCAGACAGGAGAAGTTCTGTGATGGCCTCCAAGCTGACATCAAGCTCGCACTTTTAGTGCATGACTTTGCTGATTTCGCCACATTGGTGAACAAGGCCATCAATGTCGAAACTGGTCTGCAGGAACACCAGAGCTCTCACAGGCACAACCGTGACACGGGCTCATCTTCGGGCCCGTCCTCGCAGAAGCGTAGGATATAGATTCCCAACAGTATGTACCAGCCAACTGCACCTGCTCCAAGGCAGTCCTATGCTGCACCGTGTCTGCCTCCCCCACCAACTAGGCAGCCAAGACTTCCAGCTCCACCACAACGAGCTCCTGTTCCCACTCCCAATAATGGTGTGTGCTACAAGTGTGGTCAACCAGGTCACCTCGCCAGGAACTGCTTTCAGAACCAGAATCAACTAGGCCTTCCCGCAGCTGGCTGTGGAAGTAACCATCCCCGCAACACCAATGCCAGGTGTCGGTGTCAAAACCGGCGGATCTCGGGTAGGGGGTCCCGAACTGTGCGTCAAGGCCGGATGGTAACAGGAGACAAGGGACACGATGTTTTTTACCCAGGTTCAGGCCCTCTCGATGGAGGTAACACCCTACTCCTGCTTGATTAATATTGATGATATGGGTAGTACAAGAGTAGATCTACCACGAGATCAAGGAGGCTAAACCCTAGAAGCTAGCCTATGGTATGATTGTTGTGTATGGAGTTGATCGCCTACGGACTACAACCCTCCGGTTTATATAGGCACCGGATAGGGTTAGGGTTACATAGAGTCGGTTACAATGGTAGGAGATCTTGAATATCCGCATCGCCAAGCTTGCCTTCCACGCCAAGGAAAGTCCCATCCGGACACGGGACGAAGTCTTCAATCTTGTATCTTCATAGTCCAGGAGTCCGGCTGAAGGTATAGTCCGGCTACCCGAACACCCCCTAATCCAGGACTCCCTCAGTAGCCCCTGAACCAGGCTTCAATGACGACGAGTCCGGCGCACAAATTGTCTTCGGCATTGCAAGGCGGGTTCCTCCTCCAAGTCCTTCGTAGAAGATTGTAAACACCAAGAGTAGTGTCCGGCTCTGCAAAATAAGTTTCCACATATTGCCATAGAGAGAAAATAATATTGACACAAATCAAATCTGCCGACGTATTCCACAGTGCGTCATCACACTACGGCCAAGTCCTTTACTCGAATCGTTTTTACTTTTCCACCTCAGCGTGTTTTGCGAGGCGGTTTCCTTGGCACGTCTTGTCAAAGCAGAGATCGTGTGCCCCCCTTTTACGGGATTCTCATCAATACGGACGTGGGTAACCCAATCGTGCCCGTTAGCATGTTTTCTCGATTAAAGGCGAGCCCCAAACGGTTACGGGGAGGGCTCCTGGTATTCAACCTCTTATAAAGAGACCAAGGCCTTACTCCTTTTTCTAATCTCAAACGAGTTCGCCCGTTGCCTCGAGTTCCAACACCCTAGGCTCCAGATTCCAGGCGCTTCGGACCTTCGACAATGTCCGGTTCTGACCTTCAAGGCCGATGGATGCCCTCCTCCGTCACGGAGGAGGACGTGCTAAAGTTGAGAGAGGCTAAGTTCTTGACCGCCGAAAATTCACATAGGTTGCCTGCTCAAAGGCAGGCTATTCCCAGTCCCCAGCCCGGTGAGAGCGTAGTGTTCATGTCTCACTTCCTTCGGGGGTTAGGCTTCCCGATGGATCCCTTCGTGAGGGGGCTGCTGTTTTATTACGGGCTGGAATTTCATGACTTAGCTCCGGAGTCCATCCTCCACATTTCCTCATTCATCGTTGTGTGCGAAGCATTCCTCCGTGTTACTCCTCACTTCGGATTATGGCTCAAGACTTTTGGAGTGGAGCCGAAGATGATCGAGGGACGGCACGCAGAGTGCGGAGGCGCTGTCATAAGTAAGAATGCTAATGCTCCATGGCCCGAGGGCTCCTTTCAAGAGGAGCTCGGCTTGTGGCAACGAGAATGGTTCTATATCACCGCTCCCAGGAGCGCCAAGTGGGCGGTGCCTCCTGCCTTTCGCTCGGGTCCCCCATCACGGCTAGCGTCATGGGTCAACAAAGGATTAGATTGGGGTTTGCCCAAAGACGTGCCCCTGTTACAGGGCCGAATTAAGGATCTCTTGGAAGGAGACCTCAGCTTGGTCAAGGTGACGCAGGTTATGCTGATTCACCGAATATTGCCCGGCAAACGTCGCCCCCTTCGCCTATGGGAGTTTAATCCAGAGGGACCGTGAGCTCTCCAGAACTTTATGGGCGCAACGCCCGCGGAGATGTATAGATTGTTCTTCGGATCACAAGAGATGTGTCCGGATTTAACCGAGGACGCAGGCCTAAGCTGCAATCGCCCGGATACTCAAGTAAGCAACCTTGTGCCCGGACCTTCTATCCGTATAATTGTCATAAACTTGCCCCTAAAAGAGCCGTCCTTTTAAACAGGAGTGGATAGCGAAGTCAAAGCTGATTAGGTGTCCGGCTCCCCTTCCTGAAACCAGGCCGGATCCTGTGCTGGTCAGGATGTTGGAGATAATGCCTTTGGAGGGGGAGGACAAGGAAGCAATGGCCTCCTCGAAGGAGGCTGCTCCGAAGGGAGGAACCGACAATTCCTCTCCTAAGGGGAAGAAGAGAGCCGCCTCTGACGACCCGGAAACCATGGCCTCGAAACGGGGGAGAAAATCCTCGTCAGAGGGTCCGACACCGGGGAGTTCCTCGGCCGGACTACGCCCTCAAGGGGATCAGCCCTCCAGCGAGCCGTAAGTAGAGAGAGGTTTTCCTTTTGAGGGATGAAAGAAATCCTTGATTTATATCTGAGAAGATTAACCGAAATTTTACCTTGTAGCTCGGACCTCAGCCCTTCTCAGTAGAGCTCGTCTTCGGGGGATCTTCTTCCGGAGATGATGGAGAGCGGGAGGCCTCCTCCTGCCGTACCGCCTAGCGAGGCGGGCGACCCTGAGGTGTCATCGCGGAGGGTTTCTCTGAATTCGGCAGGGGCGGAAGATAGCTATGTGGCCCCCCAAGGCTCTCCACGTCCGGCCTTCGAAAGAGGCCATAGGACAAGTCCGGCACCGTCTGGTGCTCGGCCGGAGGAGCTAAAGATTCTGCTAGGGCGAGCTTCTATCTCAGAGGAGCACCGTGCATTGATGGGCACGGTGATTGAAAGGATTTCATCCGCAGAGAGCGGATTGCATGAGGTCGTCAAAAGTTTACTGACGGGTTTTGAGGTACGTTAGATAATGTACACTTTTGTCAGTTGCGCATAAGTAAGATGCGCCCTGTGTAGATAGTAGCCCTTGAGACTCTGCGCGTTGTCAAGAAATGACGGCACGCAGAGGATCATAATCCCAGGTCTAAGATGTCGCCTTTGAATGTAGGTGGCGAGGTGTCCGGAATCAAGGCGAACTGATGATGTGGTCGAACTAAAGCGGCAACTGGACGTGGCAGATGCTGACATCGCGCTTGTCAACAAGCGGCTTGATGAGGCTCAAGGTATGTAATTCTTCGGGCGGCATCAGGTAAGAGGAGCATCATGCCAGTGTCTTACAATGTGTGTGCTTGACGCAGATGGTACGACCGCCATGGAGAATCTTAGGGCAGAACTTGCCCGAGCTAAGGAGCAAGCCAGAAAAAGCGATGCGGCTGCCGCGAAGGCCCTTGAAGAGCTGAGAGCCGAACAGGCTGCTCATTGCCGAAGCAAGGAGGAGATGGCCGAGATGGCCGAAAAGTTAAAAAGCGCTACCGACCATTGCAGACTTCTTGAAAAAGAAGACCAGGCGAAACAGACGGACTTAGAGAAGGCCGTTGCCAATGCCAAGGACGCGCGCTCTGCGATGAGAGCTGCGAAGGAGGAGCTGCGTCAGGCCGAACAGATTGCGGCTGGAAAGCCCTTTATGCTGCGAAGGAAATTTTGTGATCCGAAGTTTGCTCCGTTGGACCGGATGTGGAGTGTGGAGGATACCTATCTGGACTTGGCAGCGAGTGCTGCTGATGCGACCGAACACTTTCGAGATCAGAAAGATCGCGAAGTGGAAAAGCTTTTCTGGTCGCAGTTTCACAATCCAGAGCGTCCACTGGCAGTGGATGATCGTTTGGCTCAATGGACCAAACTGAATAGGTTATCTGGACCCGCCATGAAGTACGTCATGGGTCACCTGTGGCCGGGGAGATCGGAGCCGAAGAGTTATTTCAGCTTGGTGCAGCAATTCCTTGACGCGGTGCCGCGTATAAATGCAATGAAGAGGTCAGCATGTATAGAGGGCGCTAGGATGGCTCTTGCCCGTGTTAAGACATACTGGGCAGAGATGGAGACCCCGTTGTTGCGTCCCGAGATTCGGACAAAAGCCGAGTACCCTCCGAGCACTATTTTCAGGAAGTTCTTGAAGGCACTTGTGTAATAGAGACGCAGTTCCCGAAAGATGCTATGTTATGATAGAATATGTAATTATAAAGTAATATTTTGATAAACTGTAGTGGACTTTTTTATACTTGTGCCTCCAAGTATTGGGAACACCTCCTGTGCGGCCGTTTTAAGATATATATATATATATGTATAGAACCTGAAAGATGGCAGTCGTTGGCTTCAGCCCCCACGCACATAGTGCGGGGGTGCTCAAAGAAGACGCATTTTCACACTTAACCCAACGTCTTGGTCCTACAAAGGAGGTGATAGCACAGCGGGCTAGGCAACCGGACTATAATGGTTTAACACTTTCACTTCGCCATAGGAGTTTGACAATGAGACTCTTTAGGTAGCTCCTTGATGGCAACTGCGCTCGTCCGAATTCGGGGCGCGTATGTGCCTGACCGGGAAGCGGCCCTTCGTTAAAGCGGAGGAATCCGATAGATTCCAATAGGTCATCGAGTGGCTGACCATTCTCACGCTACATCATGACAGTCAGTTTTCGGCTTTCTCTACTGAGGTGCTCGCCCGGCCGAACCAGGGGCGCAATCGCAGTAGTTCTCCTGGTGCTACCTTAGCCGATAGAGCGGAACGTAAGGTAGCCGAACTCAGGAGCCGGGCAACCCAACATTTGACCAAAGACATGATTCGGAGCTGATGCATATAATGCCAAAACTCGCGACGCCGAACACTCCCTAAGGTGTTCGGTCTTTATGAGTGCGGGCGAAACAACACTCTTTATTAAAAAAGCCCCTAGTGTCCAGGTACGTGCAAAAATTTCTGACGTGGCCACATGCCAAGACGCCAGCCTCCTCCTTGGTTATATCAGAAAAAACCAGGGGATGTGTAGCAACAAGAGACAGTAAAAAAGGTTTACGCAGGGTCTTAATCTAAAAAGAATCCTTTAGGACGGGTCCCTACTGCACATCTGCGCCTGTGTCTCCGTTGTGCCGTATCCTGGACGGGCGCCGCACGACATTCATCTGTAAAAGAGAGGAACTGAATTGAAAACGGGTCGTGCCGAACAAAAGTTTAAAATAAACAAAGTGTAAAGTAAAATATATAAAATTGAGCTTTATTGTCTCTTATTGTATATGCATGGAGCCCCTAGTGCAGGGTTATATGGCCACTAAGCCTGTATCAATGATGATTTTGTACCGAACTCGTCTATCCGCGTTCGTGGTCTTTAATGACCTATTTCGTAGTTTTTTGGCCGGTGAGGCCATTTTACTGTGGGGCTGTCAAAGCGGCCGCACAGTCCCCCGCTTGGGGAGGCGCACTTTAGTGCTTCCCCTTCAAAGAGATGATGCCTCATGGACCGGGCATCTTAAGCATGAGAGATGCATAATGCGGTATTGCGTTAAAGCGGGCGAAAGCTTCGCGTCCTAGTAGTGCTTGATAGCGACTTGAGAACGGGACGATATGGAAGGTCAGCTTTTCGTGGCGGAAGTTATCGGCAGAGCCGAATATAACTTCGAGCCGGAGAAAACCCATACAATGGGTGTCCGGACCAGGTGTTACCCCTTGAAAGGAGGTTTTGCTGCGGCGGATTCTTGCTGGGTTTATCCCCATGTGCTGGATTGTATCCTGATATATCAGGTTTAGTCCGCTGCCGCCGTCCATAAGGACATTTGAAAACTGGAGTCCGCCAATTATTGGATCGAGTATCAAGGCAGTCCAGACTACATTCTTGATATTCCTAGAATAATCTAGCTGATCGAAGATGATCGGTTTTGACAACCAGTGGCAGGACCCTTTGGGGATGGGCCGTGTGGTGCGTACCTTTACGGGCGCCGCACGTTTTGTTATGTGAAGTGAGTTCACTATTTTTACTTCTTGTGGGAAGTTCTTTTGTTTCCTGGTGCTCTGCTTTTGGGGTTCGTCCTCGTCTTCGCTTGGTGTGTCGAGCCCCTTGTGTTCGGCATTGAGTCTGCCGGATTGTTTGAAAACCCAACAGTCTCTATGGGTATGGTTAGCAGGCTTCCCGGGAGTACTGTGTATCTGACATATCCTGTCCAGGATTTTATTTTGGTTGGATGGATCGTCCCTGTTATCCTGGGGCCGATTTTTCCTTATTTTGTCGTGAGCCTTTGAATCCGGCATTGACTGCCGTGCTCTTCGGACTTTTGTCCTTAGTCCAGCGACGGTCCTTGTTGCATCGCAGTTTTCCATTTCCATCCCTAGTTTCGGATGTACTTGGGTCGCTGGGGTTGCACCTTGCCAACCAGCTGTCCTCCCCTGCACAAAAGCGGGTCATGAGGCTTGTTAGTGCGGCCATTGTTCTTGGCTTTTCTTGGCTGAGGTGTCTGGCGAGCCATTCGTCTTGGACGTTATGCGTGAAAACTGCTAAGGCTTCGGCGTCCGGACAGTCGACTATCTGATTCTTTTTAGTGAGGAATCTATTCTAGAACTGCCGAGCTGATTCTCTGGGTTGTTGAGTTATGTGACTAAGATCGTCTGCATCCGGAGGGCGGACATTGGTCCCTTGAAAGTTTGCTCAGAAAGCATCCTCGAGCTCTTCCCAGCTTCCAATTGTGTTTTCGGGAAGGCTTTTAAGACAATGCCGGGCTGGCCCTTTAAGCTTAAGGGGTAGATATTTTATGGCGTGGAGATCATCTCCTCTAGCCATGTGTATGTGGAGGATATAATCCTCGATCCAGACTCCAGGGTCTGTTGTTCCATCATATGCCTCTATGTTTACGAGTTTGAATCCCTCTGGGAATTCATCGTCCAGGACCTCATCGGTGAAACATAGGGGGTGTGCGGCGCCCCTGTATTTGGGTGTGCCAGATTCTGATGATGGCTTCATAGCGTTGCTTACGAGAGCTTGCTTTCTTGGCCCATAAATGGACCTGACTGGGCCATGATGCGAA
Source organism: Triticum urartu (assembly GCF_003073215.2). Taxonomy (NCBI): domain Eukaryota; kingdom Viridiplantae; phylum Streptophyta; class Magnoliopsida; order Poales; family Poaceae; genus Triticum; species Triticum urartu. The sequence continues at coordinate 195,198,138 of NC_053025.1, forward strand.
TCCTTAAGTGGGTCGCATGCCGATTTAGGTGCGGCGCCGCTTGCCGCTTTATGGGGTCGTCTATCCGACCGTGTGGCTTTTTCATTTTTTGAATGCGAGGGCTCTAGGGGCTCTTCGTCAAATTCAGGCAGTAGCTTTCTTTTCGGATAGCTTTTAGTGCGGCGACTATCGCCGTACTTATCTGTGGTATTGATTACTTTGCTCCATCTAATCCGGAGTGCGTCTTCCGCTGTTTTTAGCTTCCGCTTCTGCTTCTTTAGGCTGCGTGCAGTTGCAACGAGCCTCTCATGGAGATTCTTCTGCTCCATAGGTTTATTCGGCGTGAGGTCGTCCGGAATGCCGTTTTCTCCGGGGGAGGGATGTTCGGTTTCTCTGTCCGTGTTGCCCTGTTCGGACGGTTGCTCTAAGTCCTGCTCGTCATCTACTAGCTTGTCCTGCTCTATGGCTGGGTTTTTGTCGAGGCGGGGCTTGGGTCGGTGTTTACACCGACGCTTTAATTGCTTTTCGGGGGGTCGATCTCCCGTCCCATTCCCTTTTTCCTCGTTGTCGCTTCCTTTAGGGGTATCCACCATGTACACATCGTGAGATGAGGTGGCTGTCCAATGCCCTATGGGCGTTGGTTCGTCGGTATCTCCTGCATCGTCATCCATGCTGTCGGAGTCGAAGTTGAGCACGTCGTTTAAATTGTCGACAGTGGCTACCAAGTGGGTGGTGGGTGGGCTTTGAATTTCTTCATCGTCCGTATCCCATCCTCGCTGACCGTAGTTCGGCCAGGGCTCTCCTGATAAGGAGAGAGACTTGAGAGAGTTCAGGATATCGCCACAAGGCGAGTGCTGAAAGATGTCTGCGGTGGTGAACTCCATTATCGGCGCCCCATCGGATTCGATTGGCAGGGGCGCGGGGGGTTCGGAGTCCGGGGAGGAGTCCGGATCCTCGGAGTCACGGGTCATGCAGAGTGCGGGGCTAGCATTCGGCTCGATCGCTTTCGGGATCGCAGCCCCCGAGGTGACGTCCAACCGCTCATCCTCAATTGGCGCAATAGGCTCCGAGTTACGGGTCAGAACCGATGCGTGTGCGGCCTCCAGGACACTGTCCGGGGGCAGAGCTAGATCATGCCCCTCGAGATAGTGCGGCGCACTTGGCCGTGGCTCGAGCCCGTCGAAGATCGAGTCTCCGCAGATGTCATCCGTGTAGTTTAAGCTTCCAAACCTGACTTGATGGCCAGGGGTGTAGCTTTCGATCTGCTCCAGGTGGCCGAGCGAATTGGCCCGCAGAGCGAAGCCGCCGAAGACGAAGATCTATCCAGGGAGAAAAGTCTCACCCTGGACCGTATCGTTGTTGATGATCAAAGGAGCCGTCGGGCCTAAAGGCGACGACAGAGAGGAACCCTCAATGAAAGCACCAATGTCGGTGTCAAAACCGGCGGATCTCGGGTAGGGGGTGCCGAACTGTGCGTCAAGGCCGGATGGTAACAGGAGACAAGGGACACGATGTTTTTTACCCAGGTTCGGGCCCTCTCGATGGAGGTAATACCCTACTCCTGCTTGATTAATATTGATGATATGGGTAGTACAAGAGTAGATCTACCACGAGATCAAGGAGGCTAAACCCTAGAAGCTAGCCTATGGTATGATTGTTGTGTATGGAGTTGATCGCCTATGGACTACAACCCTGCGGTTTATATAGGCACCGGATAGGGTTAGGGTTACACAGAGTCGGTTACAATGGTAGGAGATCTTGAATATCCGCATCACCAAGCTTGCCTTCCACGCCAAGGAAAGTCCCATCCGGACACGGGACGAAGTCTTCAATCTTGTATCTTCATAGTCCAGGAGTCCGGCTGAAGGTATAGTCCGGCTACCCAAACACCCCCTAATCCAGGACTCCCTCACCAGGTCTTATGGTCGTGTTCATGCCAACCACGTTGATCTCAATGAAGCTCAAGACCAGCCTGCTACTGTCATGGGTACACTCCTGGTAAATTCAGTACCTGCATCTGTTTTATTCGATTCAGGAGCATCACATTCATTCATGTCAGAAGATTTTGCATACAAGCACAACGTTAAATGTGAGGAGATGAACACTTTGGTAGTGGTAAAACCCCCGTGGGACAATGTCAAACCTTACTGGTTGGCATCGACGTCCCCGTGGAAATCGAAGGGCTGGAATTCTATGCCACTCCCATTATCCTGAAGTCATCTAACATCAACCTCATTCTGGGGATGGATTGGTTGAAAGCGCATACTGCTTCTATAGTTTGCGCCACTAAGACCGTCCATCTGCTACACCCTTCCGATGAAATAGTTACTTACCAGGCTCATCTGGTTCAAAATGCCGAGGCACGGCTTTATGCCTTGAATGCATTGAACGCTGCACCACTCGAGGGCATTGAAAACATTCCCGTCGTTTGCGAATTCCAAGACGTCTTTTCGGAAGAACATCCAGGGATTCCCCCTGCTAGAGCTGTCGAGTTCATCATCGACTTGAAACCAGGCACAACCCCTATAGCCAGACGGCCCTACAAGATGCCGCCGCATGAACTCATTGAGCTTAAGGAGGAAATCAACAAATCTCTCCGCAAAGGTTTCATTCGCCCTAGTTGCTCTCCTTGGGGAGCACCTTCTCTCTTTGTTAAGAAGAAGGATGGGACAAACCGATTGGTCCAAGATTATCGACCTATTAACCAAGCCACTATTCAGAACAAATATCCCCTCCCTCGGATCAATGATATTTATGATCAAATGGCTGGTTCATCAGTGTTCTCCAAACTCGACTTGAGGTTGGGTTACCACCAGATCCGTGTTCGTGAAGAGGATATCCCAAAGACCACCTTCGTGACTCGATATGGATCATACGAGTACACCGTCATGTCATTCGGCTTAACGAATGCTCCTGCCACCTTTTCTCATCTGATGAACTATATATTCATGGATTACCTCGACAAGTTCGTCGTGGTTTACCTAGATGATATCCTTGTATTTCCAAGAACAAAGAAGAACATGCTGAACATCTTCGTCTTGTGCTGGAAAAGCTTCGAGAGCATCAACTCTACGCTAAGTATTCCAAGTGTGAATTCTGGCTCCCCGAAGTAACTTATCTTGGGCATGTCATCTCCAAGGATGGTATTGCCGTCAACCCTGAACGAGTCCAGGCTATTCTCGATTGGACTCCTCCGAAAAATGTCAAGCAAGTCCGAAGTTTTCTCGGCCTCGCCAGCTATTGTCGTCGATTCGTCGAGAACTTCTCCAAGATTGCCAGGCCCCCGACCAACCTGTTGCATAAGGGCGTCAAGTTCCAATGGACAGATGCTACCTCTTGAGCACTGCGTTGGTTTTCCTTTGAAGAGGAAAGGGTGATGCAGCAAAGTAGCGTAAGTATTTCCCTCAGTTTTTGAGAACCAAGGTATCAATCCAATAGGAGGCTACGCGCGAGGCCCTCGCACCTACACAAGACAAATAAATCCTCACAACCAACACGATAAGGGGTTGTCAATCCCTACACGATCACTTACGAGAGTGAGATCTGATAGATATGATAAGATAATATTGTTGATATTTTTATGATAAAGATGCAAAGTAAAATAAAAGGCAATGAAAATAACTTAAGTGTTGGAAGATTAATATGATGGAAGATAGACCCGGGGGCCATAGGTTTCACTAGTGGCTTCTCTCAAGAGCATAAGTATTTTACGGTGGGTGAACAAATTACTGTTGAGCAATTGACAGAATTGAGCATAGATATCTAGGTATGATCATGTATATAGGCATCACGTTCGAGACAAGTAGACCGACTCCTGCCTGCATCTACTACTATTACTTCACACATCGACTGCTATCCAGCATGCATCTAGAGTATTAAGTTCATAAGAACAGAGTAATGCTTTAAGCAAAATGACATCATGTAGAGGGAAAAATTCATGCAATATGATAAAAACCCCATCTTGTTACCCTCGATGGAAACAATACAATACGTGCCTTGCTGCCCCTACTATCACTGGGAAAGGACACCGCAAGGTTGAACCCAAAGCTAAGCACTTCTCCCATTGCAAGAAAGATCAATCTAGTAGGCCAAACCAAACTGATAATTCGAAGAGACTTGCAAAGATAACTAATCATACATAAAAGAATTCAGAGAAGATTCAAATATTGTTCATAGATAAACTTGATCATAAACCCACAATTCATCGGTCTCAACAAACACACCGCAAAAGAAGATTACAGCGAATAGATCTCCACGAGAGAGGGGGAGAACTTTGTATTGAGATCCAAAAAGAGAGAAGAAGCCATCTAGCTAATAACTATGGACCCGAAGGTCTGAGGTAAACTACTCCCACATCATCGGAGAGGCTATGGTGTTGATGTAGAAGCCCTCCGTGATCGATGCCCCCTCCGGCGGAGCTCCGGAACAGGCCCCAAGATGGGATCTCATGGATACAGAAAGTTACGGCGGTGGAATTAGGGTTTTGGATCCGTATCTGATCGTTTGGGGTACGTAGGTATATATAGGAGGAAGGAGTACGTCGGTGGAGCAACAGGGGGCCCATGAGGGTGGAGGGCGCGCCTGGGGGGGGGGGGTAGGTGCGCCCCCTACCTCGTGGCTTCCCTATTGGTTGCTTGACGTAGGGTCCAAGTCTCCTGGATCATGTTCGTTCCGAAAATCACGTTCCCGAAGGTTTCATTCCGTTTGGACTCTGTTTGATATTCTTTTTCTGCGAAACTCTGAAATAGGCAAAAAAACAACAATTCTGGGCTGGGCCTCGGGTTAATAGGTTAGTCCCTAAATAATATAAAAGTGAATAATAAAGCCCAATAATGTCTAAAACATAAGATAATATAGCATGGAGCAATCAAAAATTATAGATACGTTGGAGATGTATCAAGCATCCCCAAGCTTAATTCCTGCTCGTCCTCGAGTAGGTAAATGATAAAAACAGAATTTTTGATGTGGAATGCTACTAGGCATAATTTCAATGTAATTCTTCTTAATTGTGGCATGAATATTCAGATCCGAAAGGTTCAATATAAAGGTTTAATATTTACATAGAAATAATAACACTTCAAGCATACTAACTAAGCAATTATGTCTTCTCAAAATAACATGGCCAAAGAAAGTTCATCCCTACAAAATCATATAGTTTAGTCATGCTCCATTTTCGTCACACAAGAATGCTCTCATCGTGCACAACCCCGATGACAAGCCAAGCAATTGTTTCATACTTTAGTAATCTCAAACTTTATAAACCTTCACGCAATACATGAGCGTGAGCCATGGATATAGCACTATGGGTGGAATAGAGTATAATGATGGGGGTTATGTGGAGAAGACAAAAAGGATAAAGTCTCACATGAACGAGGCTAATCAATGAGCTATGGAGATGCTCATCGATTGATGTTAATGCAAGGAGTAGGGATCGCCATGCAACGGATGCACTAGAGCTATAAATGTATGAAAGCTCAACAAAAGAAACTAGTGGGTGTGCATCCAACTTGCTTGTTCATGAATACCTAGGGCACTTGAGGAGGCCCATTGTTGGAATATACAAGCCAAGTTCGATAATGAAAAATTCCCACTAGTATATGAAAGTGACAAAACAAGAGACTCTCTATCATGAAGATCATGGTGCTACTTTGAAGCACAAGTGTGGAAAAAAGGATAGTAGCATTGTCCCTTTTCATTTTTGGGGCCTTTTTTGTATTTGGCCTTTCTCTTTTTTTATTGGGACAATGCTCTATTAAATGATGATCATCACACTTCTATTTATTTACAACTCAATGATTACAACTCGATACTAGAACAAGGTATGACTCTATATGAATGCCTCTGGCGGTGTACCGGGATATGCAATGAACCAAGAGTGACATGTATGAAAGAATTATGAACGGTGGCTTTGCCACAAATACTATGTCAACTACATGATCATGCTAAACAATATGACAATGATGAACGTGTCATGATAAACAGGATGGTGGAAAGTTGCATGGCAATATATCTCGGAATGGCTATGGAAATGCCATAATAGGTAGGTATGGTGGCTGTTTTGAGGAAGATATAAGGAGGTTTATGTGTGAAAGAGCGTATCATATCACGGGGTTTGGATGCACCGGCGAAGTTTGCACCAACTGTCAATGTGAGAAAGGGCAATGCACGGTACCGAAGAGGCTAGCAATGATGGAAAGGTGAGAGTGCGTATAATCCATGGACTCAACATTAGTCATAAAGAACTCACATACTTATTGCAAAAATCTACAAGTCATCAAAAACCAAGCACTGCGCGCATGCTCCTAGGGGGATAGATTGGTAGGAAAAGACCATCGCTCGTCCCCGACCGCCACTCATAAGGAGGACAATCAAACAACACCTCATGTTTAAAATTTGTTACATAAAATTTACCATACATGCATGCTACGGGACTTGTAAACTTCAACACAAGTATTTCTCAAATTCACAACTACTCAACTAGCACAACTTTAATATCACTACCTCCATATCTCAAAACAATCATCAAGCATCAAACTTCTCTTAGTATTCAAAACACTCATAAGAAAGTTTTTACTAATCTTGAATACCTAGCATATTGGGATTATTTAAGCAAATTACCATGCTATTTAAGACTCTCGAAATAATCTAAGTGAATCATGAGAGATCAATAGTTTCTATAAAACAAATCCACCACCGTGCTCTAAAAGATATAAGTGAAGTACTAGAGCAAAACTATATAACTCAAAAGATATAAATGAAGCACATAGAGTATTCTAATAATTTCCGAATCATGTGTGTCTCTCTCAAAAGGTGTGTATTGAAAAGTTGATTGTGTTAAACTAAAAAGCAAAGACTCAAATCATACAAGATGCTCCAAGCAAAACACATATCATGTGGTGAATAAAAATATAGCTCCAAGTAAAGTTACCGATGGAAGTAAACGAAAGAGGGGATGCCTTCCGGGGCATCCCCAAGCTTTGGATTTTTGGTGTCCTTAGATTATATTGGGGGTGCCATGGGCATCCCGAAGCTTAGTCTCTTGACACTCCTTGTTCCATAATCCATCAGATCCTTACCCAAAACTTGAAAACTTCACAACACAAAACTTAAAGTAGAAAATCTCGTGAGCTCCGTTAGCAAAAGAAAACAAAAGACCACTTCAAGGTACTGTAATGAAATATTATTTATTTATATTTGTGTTAAACCTACTGTATTCCAACTTATCTATGGTTTATAAAATATTTTACTAGTCATAGATTCATCAAAATAAGCAAACAACACACGAAAAACAGAATCTGTCAAAAACAGAACAGTCTGTAGTAATCTGTAGCTAGCGCAAGATCTGGAACCCCACAAATTCTAAAATAAATTGATTGACGTGAGGAATTTATATATTAATCATCTTCAAAAATAATTAACTAAATAGCACGTTCCAAATAAAAATGGCAGCAGTTCTCGTGAGCGCTAAAGTTTCTGCTTTTTACAGCAAGATTAACAAGACTTTCTGCAAGTCTTCCCAACGGTTCTACTTGGCACAAACACTAATTAAACACAAAAACACAACCAAAAAATAGGCTAGATAAATTATTTATTACTAAACAGGAGCAAAAAGCAAGGAATAAAAATAAAATTGGGTTGCCTCCCAATAAGCGCTATCGTTTAACGCCCCTAGCTAGGCATAAAAAGCAAGGATAGATCTAGGTATTGCCATCTTTGGTAGGCAATCCATAAGTGGCTCTCATAATATATTCATAAGGTAATTTAATTTTCTTTCTAGGAAAGTGTTCCATGCCTTTCCTTAACGGAAATTGGAATCTAATATTTCCTTCCTTCATATCAATGATTGCACCAATCGTTCTAAGGAAAGGTCTACCAAGAATAATAGGACATGAAGGATTGCAATCTGTGTCAAGAACAATAAAATCCACGGGCACATAGTTCCTATTTTAAACAATAAGAACATCATTAATTCTTCCCATAGGTTTCTTAATAGTGGAATCCGCAAGGTGCAAGTTTAAAGAGCAATCATCAAAATCACGGAAACCTAACAAATCACACAAAGTCTTTGGAAACGTGGAAACACTAGAACCCAATCACACAAAGCATAGCATTCATGATCTTTAATTTTAATTTTAATAGTTGGTTACCATTCATCATAAAGTTTTCTAGGGATAGAAACTTCCAACTCAAGTTTTTCTTCATAAGATTGCATCAAAGCATCAACGATATGTTTGGTAAAAGCTTTATTTTGGCTATAAGCATGAGGAGAATTTAGCACGAATTGCAACAAGGAAATACAATCTATCAAAGATCAATTGTCATAATTAAATTCCTTGAAATCCAAAATAGTGGGTTCATCAACATTTAAAGTTTTGATCTCTTCATTCCACTTTTATCAAATTTAGCATCAAGATCTAAAAACTCCTATTTTTTGGAACGCCTTCTAGGTAAAGGTGGGTCATATTCAGTCCCATCATTATCAAGATTCATATTTCAAAACAAAGATTTAATAGGGGACACATCAATAACTTTTAGATCTTCATCTTTATTATCATGAAAACTAGAAGAACACGCTCTTATAAAGGAATCTTTCTTAGCACGCATCCTAGCGGTTCTTTCTTTGCACTCATCAATGGAAATTCTCATGGATTTGAGAGACTCATTGATATCATGCTTAGGAGGAATAGATCTAAGTTTTAAAGAATCAACATCAAGAGAAATTCTATCAACGTTCCTAGCCAAATCATCAACTTTAAACAATTTCTCTTCAAGCAAAGCATCGAATTTCTTTTGTGAATTCATAAATTCCTTAACACTAGTCTCAAATTCTGAGGGCATATTATTAAAATTTCCATAAGAATTGTTGTAGGAATTACCATAATTATTAGAGGAATTACTAGGATAAGGCCTAGGATTAAAGCTTCCTCTATACGTGTTGTTACCAAAATTATTCCTCCAACAAAATTCACATCCATAGATTCATTATTATTCTCAATCAAAGTAGATAAAGGCATATCATTAGGATCAGAAGAAACACTCTTAGTAGCAAATAATTTCATAAGTTCATCCAACTTTCCACTCAAAACATTAATTTCTTCAATCGCATGCACTTTTTTATTAGTAGATATTTTAGTGTGCCATTGAGAATAATTAACCATAATATTATCTAGGAGTTTAGTAGCTTCTCCTAAAGTAATTTCCATAAAGTGCCTCCCATGGCCGAATCTAAAATATTTCTAGAAGAAAAATTCAATCCGGCATAAAAAATTTGTATAATCATCCACAAATTCAAACCATGTGTTGGGCAATTACGTATCATTAATTTCATCCTCTCCGAAGCTTATGCAACATGTTCATGATCAAGTTCCTTAAAATTCATAATATCGTTTCTAAGAGAGATGATCTTAGTGGGAGGAAAATACTTAGAGATAGAAGCATCTTTGCACTTATTCCAAGAATCAATACTATTTTTAGGCAAAGACGAAAACCAAGCTTTAGCACGATCTCTAAGAGAAAAAGGAAATAGCTTCAATTTAACAATATCATTGTCCACATCTTTATTCTTTTGCATATCACACAAATCAACGAAGCTATTTAGATGGGTAGCGGCATCTTCACTAGGAAGGCCAGAAAACGTATCTTTCATGACAAGATTCAGCAAGGCAGCATTAATTTCACAAGATTCAGCATCGGTAAGAGGAGCAATCGGAGTGCAAATAAGATCATTGTTGTTGGTATTGGTAAAGTCACACAATTTAGTATTATCGTGAGCCATCGTGACAAGCAAGCAATCCAACACACAAGCAAACGAGGAACGGGCAAAAAGGAGGCAAATAGAGAAAGAGAGGGAGATAGAGAGAGAGGGCGAATAAAATGGCAATGGTGAAGTGGGGGATAGGAAAATGAGAGGCAAATGGCAAATAATGTAATGCAGGAGATAAAGGTTTGTGATGGGTACTTGGTATGTTGACTTTTGTGTAGACCTCCCCGGCAACCGCGCCAGAAATCCTCCTTACTACCTCTTGAGCACTGTGTTGGTTTTCCCTTGAAGAGGAAAGGGTGATGCAGCAAGGTAGCATAAGTATTTCCCTCAGTTTTTGAGAACCAAGGTATCAATCCAGTAGGAGGCTACGCGCGAGTCCGTCGCACCTACACAAAACAAATAAATCGTCGCAACCAACACGATAAGGGGTTGTCAATCCCTACATGGTCACTTACGAGAGTGAGATCTGATAGATATGATAAGATAAGATTTTTGGTATTTCTATGATAAAGATGCAAATTAAAATAAAAGGCAATGAAAATAACTAAGTGTTGGAAGATTAATATGATGGAAGATAGACCCGGGGGCCATAGGTTTCACTAGTGGCTTCTCTCAAGAGCATAAGTATTTTACGCTGGGTGAACAAATTACTGTTGAGCAATTGATGGAATTGAGCATAGTTATGAGAATATCTAGGTATGATCATGTATATAGGCATTGCTACCTCTTGAGCACTTGCGTTGGTTTTCCCTTGAAGAGGAAAGGGTGATGCATCAAAGTAGCGTAAGTATTTCCCTCAGTTTTTGAGAACCAAGGTATCAATACAGTAGGAGGCTACGAGCCAGTCCCTCGCACCTACACAAAAGAAATAAATCCTCGCAACCAACGCGATAAGGGGTTGTCAATCCCTACACGGTCACTTACGAGAGTGAGATCTGATAGATATGATAATATAATATTTTTGGTATTTTTATGATAAATATGCAAAGTAAATAAAAGGCAATGAAAATAACTAAGTGTTGGAAGATTAATATGATAGAAGATAGACCCGGGGGCCATAGGTTTCACTAGGGGCTTCTCTCAAGAGCATAAGTATTTTACGGTGGGTGAACAAATTACTGTTGAGCAATTGGCAGAATTGAGCATACTTATGAGAATATCTAGGTATGATCATGTATATAGGCATCACGTCCAACACAAGTAGACCAACTCCTGCCTGCATCTACTACTATTACTCCACACATCAACCGCTATCCAGCATGCATCTAGAGTATTAAGTTCATAAGAACAGAGTAACGCCTTAAGCAAGATGACATGATGTAGAGGAATAAATTCATGCAATATGATAAAAAAATCCATCCTGTTATCCTCGATGGCAACAATACAATACGTGCCTTGCTGCCCCTACTATCACTAGGAAAGGACACCGCAAGATTGAACCCAAAGCTAAGCACTTCTCCCATTGCAAGAAAGATCAATCTAGTAGGCCAAACCAAACTGATAATTCGAAGAGACTTGCAAAGATAACCAATCATACATAAAAGAATTCAGAGAAGATTCAAATATTGTTCATAGATAAACTTGATCATAAACCCACAATTCATCGGTCTCAACAAACACACCGCAAAAGAAGATTACATCGAATAGATCTCCACAAGAGAGGGGGAGAACTTTGTATTGAGATCCAAAAAGAGAGAAGCAGCCATCTAGCTAATAACTATGGACCCGAAGGTCTGAGGTAAACTACTCACACATCATCGGAGAGGCTATGGTGTTGATGTAGAAGGCCTCCGTGATCGATGCCCCCTCCGGTGGAGCTCCGGAACAGGCCCCAAGATGGGATCTCGTGGATACAGAAAGTTACGGCGTTGGAATTAGGGTTTTGGCTCCGTATCTGATCATTTGGGGATACGTAGGTATATATAGGAGGAAGGAGTACATCGGTGGAGCAACAGGGAGCCCACGAGGGTGGAGGGCGCGCCTGGGGGGTAGGCGCGCCCCCTACCTCGTGGCTTCCCTGTTGGTTGCTTGACGTAGGGTCCAAGTCTCCTGGATCATGTTCGTTCCGAAAATCACGTTCCTGAAGGTTTCATTCCGTTTGGACTCCGTTTGATATTCTTTTTCTGTGAAACTCTGAAATAGGCAAAAAACAGCAATTCTGGGTTGGGCCTCCGGTTAATAGGTTAGTCCCAAAAATAATATAAAAGTAAATAATAAAGCCCAATAATGTCCAAAACAGAAGATAATATAGCATGGAGCAATCAAAAATTATAGATACGTTGGAGATGTATCAACAGACAAGTGTCAGGAAAGTTTCCAGGCGCTCAAAGACAAGTTGACTTCTGCCCCAGTGCTTGCTCCACCTGATACTACGAAGGACTTCGTCATTTACTGTGACGCTTCCCGTCAAGGATTTGGCTGTGTCCTAATGCAAGAGCGCAGAGTGATTTCTTATGCCTCTCGTCAACTGCACCATCATGAAGAAAACTACCCAGTTCACGACCTCGAGCTTGCTGCTGTCATTCATGCACTAAAGTAGTGGCGACATTACCTTCTCGGTAATCGTTGTGAGATCTTCACCGACCATCAAAGTCTGAAGTATTTTTTTACTCAACCAGACTTGAACCTCTGTCAGCAGAGATGGATGGAGACTTTTGCAGACTTTGACGTGGGTATATCATATACCCCAGGCAAGGCTAATGTAATGGCTGATGCCTTGAGCCGCAAGTCTTACTGCAACCACCTCCAGGTTCACAATGTTCGGCCCTCGCTTGTTGAAGAATTCAGAAAGCTGAAACTCCATATTGTTCCCCCTAGTGCCCTCGCTCCCCCTCCTAAGGAGTTTCGCAAGATGAACCTCCGTGTTGTTTCCCAGGGTTCCCTCAATACCCTGGCTGTCGAACCAGATCTCTTGGACTCCATCAAGAGAATTCAGGGATATGACTCTCAAGCCCACAAGATTAAGCGCTACCTCGCAAAAGGCAAGCCCTCCTTCTTCACTATTGCTGATGATGGCACCTTGTACTTCAAGGGCCGCCTAGTGGTGCCATGTTCGGAGAAAAAACATGATATGACACAGGAGGTTACGAAAGAAGCTCATGATACGCCTTTGTCTATTCATCCCGGTAGTACAAAGATGTACCAAGACATCCGTCAGAGATTCTGGTGGTCTAATATGAAGCAAGACATTACTCGTTATGTTGCTGAGTGTGACGTTTGCTGTCGTATCAAAGCAGAACATCAAAGGCCTGCTGGAACTCTGCAACCTATCTCTATTCCTGAATGGAAATGGGACCATGTTGAGATGGACTTCGTCACCGGATTTCCCAATTCGCAGAAAGGTAATGATGCTATTCTTGTCGCCATCGACCGGCTTTCTAAGGTCGCACATTTTCTAGCGGTCAAAGAAACGATCACTGCTAGTCAGCTTGCAACTCTCTATATGTCCAGAATTGTTTCACTTCACGGTATTCCACTGGTTATCAATTCATACCGTGGCAGCTTGTTCACTTCAAGATTCTGGGCAAGTTTCCAAGAAGCTATTGGAACTCATATGTCGTTCAGTACTGTGTTTCATCCTCAGTTGCAAGGACAAGTTGAATGTGTCAACCAAGTTCTCGAAGACATGCTTCGAGCTTGTGTAATTTCCTTCGGCAAGAAATGGGAGGAATCTCTTCGATATGCCGAGTTCTCTTATAATAATAGCTATCAAGCTAGTCTGAAGATGGCCCCCTTTTAAGTGTTATATGGACGAAAGTGTCGAACCCCTCTGAACTGGTCAGAAACTGGGGAACGTCCACTCTTCGGTCCGAATATTATCCAACAGGCCAAAGAACAAGTCCGCATTATTCGCGAGAATCTTTGTCGGTGCGGAACGACACCTATGGGATCACAAGAATCCCTACTGTGCTTAGCGGGGCGCGGGGTCGTGAGAAGAGCGGATCAAACAGATAGCACATGGTTCGTTTATCCAGGTTCGGGCCGCGAGGATGCGTAAAACCCTACTCCTGCCCTGGTGGATTGTATATCTGTGTTCTTGAGCTAGCTATGGAGCGTGAGGAGCTCCAAAAAGCCGAATCCTTCCTATGGTCGCCTCGGGCCTCCTTTTATAAAAAAGGGGTTGCCACAGTGGCACACAGGAGGTGGAAAGGGTACAGTGATGCGAGGTTATCCCTCGCATTACATGACAAGGCGCATTTAATGCGTCTTGCTTAGGTGTCCTTGCTTTATCGGGGACGAGGGAGAAACCTGTCTCGTCCGTCGCCGCTCCTTCTTGTGTCAACACGCGCCCTGGCCAGCGACGCCTGCGATGCCATGTAGGTAGGCAGGCAGCTGAGGTGGCGTAGTGGTGGGTCTTCATGAAGATCTGCATGCTGCCACGCGGGTGCCTACCCAGCTGGTTGGGTCAGCAGCTGCATGCATGCGGTGGTGGGGGTTTAGTCGGCCTGGGCCTGATGGTGGCCCTGCGAGTGTCCTTGGCAAGGGCCTTGCCGGGGCCCCGGCAAGGGTCTTGCCGAGGCGCCTGCTGTCATCCCCGGCAAGGCGCTTGCCGGGGGCCTGGTGGTCTTCCTTGGCTCGGATCCCGCCAAGGGTTGTCGTCTCCTTAATGCGTATCTGATCTTGAATGTCTTCACAAAGATCTGCATGCCGCCACAGGGATGTCTCCCGAATCCTTGCCCCTTGGGGGCAGTGGACTCAAGGGTGATTTGCTCCGTAGGCGCGGGACGAGTCGGCGCGGCAAGGGTCTTGCCGGGGCTGCTAGAACTGTCTCCCGCCAAGGATCTTGCCGGGGGAGTCCGCTTCGTCCCCTTTGCTCTTCGTGGTCTTGACCTTGGCGTCGTTCTAGTTCTCTTGAGCTTTGGTCTTACCCTGGCTCACCTCCCTTGCTTTGCTTGGTGTGGTGGTATCCGCGGCTCAGACTGCCCGTGCACAGTTATAGGGGTACAAAAAGTGTACCCCTCTTTTTGTACACCGACAGGAGCCCCCGGGCCTGGGCCACACATAAGCGCAACGCGTTGTTGGGCTAGGACCAAAAACGGTGCGCGGGCAGGCGGGGCGGTTTTTACCGCGGTAAGATTCTTCGCGCGCTGCGCTTCCCACGATTCCCACGCGTGGCGCGGCGTGGGGAGGTGCGTGTGACGTGGGCAGCATGCGTGGGGTTGGTTACCGCGGGCATGCGTCACACCACAGTTAATGTGAAAGGAGGCGGCCCGTGTTTTCCCCCATAAAAAAGGAATAACTGCGGGCGCGCTGCTCACTTTCTCCTCTTTCCTCGTGCCTTTTCCAATCTCAGAGCCGCCGTTTCCTCTCTTCCTTCCTTCCTAAGCTTCCGTCGTGGCCCGCCGTCGTTGCTTCACCATCCCCCTTCCTCAGCCCTCTAAACTTCTTGGCCGCCATGGCGCCCAAATCAGTCAAGGGCAAGGGGGTGGCTAAGGGCGCTGGGACTGTGGAGCCGCCGTAGAGCGTGCTATCGGGGGACCGGACGAAGTCCGCCTTCTTCTTCCCCTCGACGGTTGATGTTCGTGAGCTCCGGGCCTCCTTCAGGCCTCTATGGGGAGTGAAGACGGGGGGAGAGAATTTGGGACATCCGGCCACGCGCGTCATTCCTGCCGCTTGCGCCGATCCTGCCCCAAATCGGTATCCCTTTTTCGTTGATTATCTTTCTTGCGGGCTATGCCCCCCTTTGTCCGATTTCTTCTACGACATTATGCACACCTTCGGTTTTCGCCTCTTGGATTTTACTCCGAATGCGGTGGCGTGCATGGCTTTCTTCATGCATCTTTTTGAAGGCTTTGCCGGGGTGCAGCCCAACACGGCGCTCTTCCGCCATTATTTCTTCCCTCGGATCCAACCGGGAGGTGCCGTCTCTGGTTGCGTCACCTGGATCCCAAGATCCAAGGGGGCGTACCCGGACGGCGCCGTGAAGGAGAGGTGGGAGGAATGGCATGGCCGGTGGTGCTGGATTGAGGATGAAGACCCGCCGGAATTCTGCAAGGTCCGCCGAGTGCCGCCCGTCCGTGGCAGCGATTAGAGCGATGTCGATGCCGCCGATGGGAGGCTCACTGTTGCCACTACTAGGATTCTCCGGCTCACCCGGGCCGGACTCACCCTTGAGATGATCGGGGCGGACTTCATTCGCCGCCGGATCGCCCCATTGCACAACAAGGGGAGGCCAGATTGGCTCTTTACGAATCCGGCTGACATTATGCGACTCCGCCCCGGCCTTGATCACAATTTCACGGTGTTGGCGCATGCCCACTTCGGCCAGCGGCTTTTCCAGCTTGATGTGGGTCGCGATGGAGAGGTCGAACGGACTGGCAAGGCCGCGAGGGCTGCCGCAAAGGTTGGCAAGGCCCTCAAGGGGCCGTTTTTCAAGTTGCCAGTGGGGGTGGTCCCGTTGTGCAACAATTCACGTCGGTCCGAGATCATCACCATGATGCCGGACTGTAATGCACATGGCCCTGTTCGAGCTGGAAGGAGCCGAAGGAAGCGGATGGGCAGCAATTCTTTGACACCTTGATCGAGGTGTATGTCAATGCTGACGTCGAGCGGTGGCTTGTCATGGACACCACCCAGGCAGAGCTGGACTACATCGCCACTAGGGCGAGGGAGGCACAACTTGCCATGGAGGCCGGCAGCGCCGGGGGTGTGGAGGACAAGGCCGCAACAGCTGCGGAGGAAGAGGAGCTCACCCGGTGGGCGGCGGCCACCGAGGAGGTCAGCAGCGCCGACACTGGAGCTCCGCTTGTCAAAGACGCGGCCGACGAGTCGTCGGAGGAGGAGGATGTGGTGGTGGGCTCGACGCCAACCAGGGGAAGAGGGCGAGTCCTGCGGCGGGCTGGCTCCGGCGAGCCGGTCCGGCCCGGCAGGGCTACGCGGCCTCAATTGACCCTGGAGGGGTCTGGGCATCACACGAGGGCCACGTCAGCCAAGGGGCTAACGAAGGCCGCTGAGAAGAAGAAGACAACAGCCCCTTCCCCATCTGGGCACGCACAAACCCCGCCTTCTTCGCCTCCTTCGGCAGATGTCGACTCGGATGTTGACGCGGAGCTCCCTTTTGATCTTGGGCCTCTCAGCCCGAAGAGGAAAAGGGAAGTGGTGGAAGAGGAGGAGATGGATGACGAGTAAGTACTCCGTTCCTTACTGCCATTTCCATTTCTCTGAATTAAGTCACTCATCTTGATCCGTTTTTGCTTTTGCAGGGATGCAGAGATGTTGGCCCAGAGGGTGAAGAGGGCGAAGGCCTCGGCGAGCAGTCAGCCCCCGGCTGGGGCTTCGAAGACTCCACTAATGGCGTTGAGCATCCCGGACAGCAGCCCCCGGCACAGCCCCCAGCGTAAGTTCGTCACCCTCCTCTTATTCGACACGTGGTAGGCATTCGATGCTATGGTGTTGACCTTGTCGGGTTTGCAGGAGGGGAGTGGCAGCAGGAGGAGCCGCAGAGGGCTACCCCCAACACACCACCCCCATTGACTACGCCGCTGCGAGGGGCGTCCCCGGCAAGGGCACCAAGCACAGAGCCCACACCCATGGAGGAAGAGGGGAACTTGGGCACTGGTGACTCTGCCACGGTGCCAAATGCTGGCGGGGAGGGGACTTCTGCTTCACAGCCTGGCACTGCTGAGTCGCCTGTCCTCCGTCTCTGTTTTTCCCTTATTCTTTTTCTTGGCTTCAATGCTCCCATTACTACCCAGGCCCTCCTTCAATAGGTATGGAGGACGTGGATACTGTTGTTGGGAATATTGCTGAGGAGGCCACGACGGAGGCCGACAGGATTGCCGCCGAGGAGGCCGCCAGGGATGCTGACGAGGTCGCCACTGATGAGGCCGCCAAGGATGCTGCCGAGGACACCGCTGCTGGGGCCGCCAAGGCGACCGGCGAGGCTTCTGCCGAGGGCGCCAACGGTGGGCCTGCCGGGGAAGCTGGCAAGGCCACTGCCGAGGAAGAGGTGGTTGATGATTAGCCTCCCTCCTCCTCAACCTCGGGCCCCGGCAGATATCTAAAGGTGGGCGACGATCTTTTTGTCCATCTCCTAGGGGCGTCAAGTTCCCGAGCGCCCACCGAAGGGGAAGTCTTTGACGGCGAGGTGCTTGCCGCCACCGGGCTCGAGGTTGTCGATGGGCCGGGCATTGGCGGTGATGGTTCTCCAGAAGAGCAGCTTTTCCGCGCTATGGGGGCCAACTTCCGAAAACTCCAGGCGCTCTACCGTGTCCGTCTAGACAAGGTTAAGTCCAGGACGGCAACGGTGGATCAGGTGGAGGTGGATTTCAAGGCGCGCGTTGCTGAGACGCAGACCTGGTTCCACCAGACTCGCAAGGAGCTGAGGGCCTTTCAGGAGGAATTGGCCAAGCGCAATGTCGAGCTCACCATGAAGATGGCTGACATCGAGAAGGCCCAGGAAAAGGCGGCGAACTTGGCTGTCGCGGCCGAGGCCGTCCGGAACCAGCATCAAGCCGCACTGGATTCCTAGGAAGAGGAACTCACCGTGCGTGAGGCGAAGCTTGCCGCAGCGCTCCATGGCAAGGATGAGGAGCTCGAGGCCCTTGTCGCGCGGCGGACTCGCGAGCTGGAGCAGAGGCACAAGGAGGCACTCGATGCTCAGGCTCTGGCCCATGCCGGCAAAGTAAGGGAGTTGGAGGTGGAGTGGGACGAGCTGAAGGAGCAGGCCCTCAAGCTGTCCAACGAGAAGAGCACGCTCAACAACGCCTTGGCGGAGGCGCAAGGAGCGGTCATCAGCAGGACTGGGGAGCTCTCCAAAGCGCAAAACTCCGTCAGAGATCTCAAGCTGAAGCTGGAGGATCTCGAGAAGATGTTGTCGGAGAGCAGGGCTCGGGAGGAGACCTTGACCAGGAGTGTGGAGGAGGAGAAGCAGCTGCGGGCGAACGAGACCGCCTCCCACCAGGAATATGTGGCGGGCGAGAACAGATGGATCAGCCGTCTGGAGGATGTCGCCGGCAGGGTCACCTCGTAGTTGGCCACCATGGGGATGCCAAACGTGAGGTACGCCCCTGAGCGCAGTGGGACCGTCAACACCAAGCTGACCCAGTTCTTCGAGGGCGTCCTTGGAGCCTTGGCTTATCTTCACTCCAACCGAGCGGCCACGTTGGACGGGGAAGCCCGGCGACTTTGCCGGGGGGTCATGACCAAGGTCCTCACCAAGATGGCGTACTGGAATCCCAACCTCAACTTCGATGCCGCGATGGATAGCTTGCCAGATGGTACCGACCTCACGGTGCTCAAGGAGCGCATCAAGCCCGTCATCAGCAGCATCGACGAAATCAAGAGGGTGGAAGGCCAGCGCCGGGATTAGGCATCCCGTTCTTCACCGCCGCTGCAGGTTCAAGACCAAGACAAATTGCATCTTTAGTTAGAACCGCAGCAATGATGTGATGTAATATAACTTTTGCAGTACTCTTAATCTCATGCACGTTATTTCCCCGTTCAATTCCTCTTTGTATGCGCACCCTATGTCGATTGGGTAGGCTCGCCGGCGCGGAAGCCCCTAGCGGCGTTTTGGGGACGGATCCCCATGAGCCTACTGGGTATGCGTGCTGCCGGACAAGCCACCTTTCCGTTCTGAACACGGCCGCTCGAACTGTCGAGCTTGACTCGAGTCAGAATCGAGAGCGTTGTTGATCGTGGAAGGCTACTCTGCCATTCTCAGCGCAGCCGCATGAGCTGTTGAGCAGACTCGAAACAGGGCAAGGGCGTTGCCGATCGTGGGAGAGCCCCCTGGCATGCAGGTTTCTCATACAAAGGTGTGACATCTCCGGGGGGAATAACCTCATATAAGAAGGATAGAACAAATAAGGGTTTAGTGCAACTTAGCTTCTGTTTGCAGTCGCTCAAGTGCCGATCTTCTGGCCTCCTTTCTTCTCCAAGGGCCACGAAGATGAAGGAGTGCTGGGCTAACTGCTAGAGCCGATTCTCACAACTGCGCCCCCTACCTGGCGCGCCAAAGATGTCGGTGCAGAACGACACCTATGGGATCACAAGAATCCCTACTGTGGTTAGTGGGGCGCGGGGTCGTGAGAAGAGCGGATCAAACAGATAGCACACAGTTCGTTTATCCAGGTTCGGGCCGCGAGGATGCGTAAAACCCTACTCCTGCTTTGGTGGATTGTATATCTGTGTTCTTGAGCTAGCTATGGGACGTGAGGAGCTCCAAAAAGCCGAATCCTTGCTCTGGTCGCCTCAGGCCTCCTTTTATAGAAAAAGGGGTTGCCACAGTGGCACACAGGAGGTGGAAACAGTGATGCGAGGTTATCCCTCGCATTACATGACAAGGCGCATTTAATGCATCTTGCTTAGGTGTCCTTGCTTTATCGGGGACGGGGGAGAAACCTGTCTCGTCCGTCGCCGCTCCTTCTTGTGTCGACACACACCCTGGCCAGCGACGCCTGCGATGCCATGTAGGTAGGCAGGCAGCTGAGGTGGCGCAGTAGTGGGTCTTCACGAAGATCTGCATGCTGCCACGCGGGTGCCTGCCCAGCTGGTTGGGTCGGCAGCTGCATGCATGCGGTGGTGGGGGTTTAGTCAGCGTGGGCCTGATGGTGGCCCTGCGGGTGTCCTTGGCCAGGGCCTTGCCGGGGCCCTGGCAAGGGTCTTGCCAAGGCGCCTGCTGTCATCCCCGGCAAGGCGCTTGCCGGGGGCCTGGTGGTCTTCCTCGGCTGGATCCCGCCAAGGGTTGTCGTCTCCTTAGTGCGTATCTGATCTTGAATGTCTTCACAAAGATCTGCATGCCGCGACGGGGATGTCTCCCGAATCCTTGCCCCTTGGGGGCAGTGGACTCAAGGGTGATTTGCTCCGTAGGTGCGGGACAAGTCGCCACGACAAGGGTCTTGCCGGGGATGCTAGAACTGTCTCCCGGCAAGGATCTTGCCGAGGGAGTCCGCTTCGTCCCCTTTGCTCTTCGTGGTCTTTGCCTTGGCGTCGTTCTAGTTCTCTTGAGCTTCGGTCTTACCCTGGCTCACCTCCCTTGCCTTGCTTGGTGTGGTGGTTTCCGCGGCTCAGACTGACCGTGCACAATTATAGGGGTACAAAAAGTGTACCCCTCTTTTTGTACACTGACAATCTTAAGGCTGCTCAGTCACGTCAGAAAAGTCAGTATGACCATCATCACAAAGACATGGTCTATCAACTTGGCGAAAAGGCTTATCTTCGAGTTACACCTATGAAGGGTGCTCACCGCTTCGGGATCAAGGGCAAGCTATCTCCTCGCTATATCGGTCCCTTCACTATTCTCGAAAGGCATGGAAAAGTGGCATATCAACTGGAGCTTCCGCCGAACCTTTCTCAGGTTCACGATGTGTTCCACGTGTCACAGCTCTGCCGTTGCTTCAAGGACCCAATCCGAGCAGTGGATCATGAAGTGCTCGAATTGCAACAGGGCCTCTCCTATAAAGAGCATCCGATCCGCATTCTCGATCAAGTTGAACGCCGCACACGTCAGAAGGCGATCAAGTTCCTCATGGTCCAGTGATCGCATCACTCTGAAGATGAAGCCACTTGGGAGCATGAGGACCGCGTGCGTGATGAATACCCCGCACTATTTCATTCTACATCCTAAATCTCGGGACGAGATTTCTTGTAGTGGAGGAGTTTTCCAACGCCCGGATAATTAAGCTACAATGAAACACTGCTAATGATGACACGTCACTTCAGTTACTGTTGATAAACTCGCATTGATTCAAAACCGATACAAAACTCAAATTCAAAATCGAGTCGAACGATAAAAACTTTCAAACGTTGAAACAAAAATGTTCGGTGGGTGCCAAATATTGCACTGGTAATTGTGGTGGAGAAAACCCATTTTTAGCAGTTGCCTAAATATTTTAAAATGATTTAAAATAGAAGAGAAAATAAATAAAAGAAAAAGAATAAAAACATAAAAACAAAAGAAAAGAGAAATAGAAAAGAAAACCCCCAACCCCTGGGACACATGGCCCAGCTAGCAACAGCTGGCCAGCCCAACTGGGCAAAGGCCAGCCGGCCCGCCCCCTGCCTCGTCTCCCTCCCCTGTTCCCCCGACCCGGGTCGGAACAGGGGCGCGCTCCCGTCCAACCACCTCGCCGACACCAGCACCGGGAGGGGATAATATCGCCAGCGCCGCGCCTCCTCGGGTCTCCTCCCC
The DNA here is from genome assembly GCF_003073215.2 of Triticum urartu. NCBI lineage: Eukaryota > Viridiplantae > Streptophyta > Magnoliopsida > Poales > Poaceae > Triticum > Triticum urartu. Next base: position 195,220,013 of record NC_053025.1, read on the forward strand.
ACTCCACCTCACGCTCCTTCTCCCTCTCCCCTCAGATCCACCTCGCCACTCCTCCTTTCCTACCGCATCCGAGCGCCGCCATGGACTCGCCGCCGTAAATCACGCGGCCACAGCCACCACCTCGCCAACGTGTCCGTCCTCTCCGTCGTCGTCCTCTTCGTCGACTGGTGGCCGCAGCTGGAGCTCGGAGGCGCTGCTGCAACGGTCCCCTCCTTCCACATCTCCGGTCGCCGCCGTTCTTCACCAAGTCCGGCGACGCCCCTGCTGCTACTAAACCACCACGGGCCATCTTGCGTGCCGCATGGTGAGCTCCTCCGCCTCCTGCTCCTCCTCGTTACGCCCCTCGCGCACCGTAGCTACCCGTCACCATTGCCGTGAGCCCGTCGCCGCGGATCGCCTCGCCGCCGTGGCCATGCTCTCCGTCGTGCTCGCCTGAGCACGGCATCGTGTTCCTGGTGCTTCCAGGAACCCAACGCACCCGCGCACGCGCTCCCCTGTGGCGCCTAGCCCCTAGCTCGATGAGCACCCGAACGCGTGCCACACGCGCTCGTCGCCGGCAACCGTCCGGTGACCTTTTGGTCCCGGGCTCGTGCCCGTTGTGCTCGCACGCGCACGTAGGCTTCGCCCCGCCCTTCTGTTTGCCCAATAGCGCGCCACATCGCCGTTGTCGTTGCTTGCCCGAAACACCCCACCGCCGGCGATGTTGTACTGCTCGTCTCCGGCCACCGCGGCCCACGAGACCACCACCAACCGACGCGTCGTCGTCTTGCCGTTCTAACGCGCCCATCCGTGATCAAAACGGTGCCCTGTAGGTGTTTTCCGGCCACCTCCTGAGCCGTGCCGCCACGTTTTGACTCGCCGGCATCACTCCGGCGCCGTCCGCCGATGTGGCTAGGTGGGTCCCACCCCTGAGTCGCTGGCCAGTGGGCCCTGGTGGCCCACCCAGTCAACTGCTGACTAGGAAGCCCAATGGCACTGACATGCGGGACCCACGCCATAAGAAAAATAAATAAATAGATAAATTGCTAATTAATTAAATTAGTTAATTAAAACCCTAATATCTCACTGACTACTGGGATCCACCCGCTAATTAACCCATTTAGTTAGTCTAAACCCCCTGTTAGTGCCCCTAACAATGACATGTGGGTCCCAATGGACCCACCTGTCTGGTTTGACTGGTCAACCGACCAGTTGACCTGATGACATCACTCTGATGTCATGCTTGCGTCATTGTTCACTTTTCTGGATAATGTTGGATTTAAAAAATAATTAAAATCAGAAAATGATTAAAACTTTAGAAAATCATATAAAATAATCTGTAACTCGGATGGGAAAACTTTATACATGAAAGTTGCTCGGAACGACAAGACGAATCTGGTTACGCAGCCCGTTCGTCCACCACACAACCCTAGCATAGCGAACACGCAACTTTCCTCCTTCGATTCATCTGTCCGAAAACGCGAAACACCGGGGATATTTTCCCGGATGTTTCCCCCCTTCACCGGTATCACCTCATACCGCGTTAGGGCACACCTAGCACCGCTACTTGTCATGTCATGCATCGTTATGCATCTGTTTGCATTGTATTCATTGTTTCTTTCCCCTCTTCTCTCTGGTAGACTACGAGGCTGACGCTGCTGCTGGTGCCCCGATCGACTACGTTGTTGACGACCCCTACTTGCCAGAGCAACCAGGCAAGCCCCCCCCCTTGATCTCCAGATATCGCCTATTCTCTCCCTACTGCTTGCATTAGAGTAGTGTAGCATGTTACTGCTTTTCGTTAATCCTATTCGGATGCATAGCCTGTCATTGTTGCTACAGCTGTTGATACCTTACCTTCAAACCTAAATGCATAGTATAGGATGCTAGTTTATCATCAGTGGCCCTACATTCTTGTTAGTCTGCCATGCTATACTAACAGGCCGTGATCATGACGGGTGTTGCTCACGGGTATATACTATACATTTTACATATACTACATGTTGTAACTAAAGTCGGGTCGGCTCGTTGAGTACCCGCAAGTGATTCCGATGTTGGGGGCTGAAGGGGCAAGTGGTTCCATCCAGGTAGTGGTGGGCCTGGGCTCCCGACGGCCCCCAACTGTTACTTTGTGGCAGAGCGACAGGGCAGGTTGAGAACACCTAGGAAGAGGTGGGCATGTGTGACGCCCGGATAATTAAGCTATAGTAAACCTCTCTTAATCATGCCACGTCACCACGGTTACTGTTCCTAATCTCGCGTTAGTTCGAAACCGATTTGAAATTCAAATTTAAAATTAAGCAAACAATAAAAGTTTTCAAATATTAAAACTAAAATGTTCGGAGTAATCCAAATATGGCATAGGTACTTATGGAGTAGAAGACGCATTTTTATAAAATACCTAAATGTCCGAAATTAAATAAAACAGAAAAGGAAAAGAAATAAAAGAAAAGAAAATACAAAAGCAAAAGACAAAACTAAACTAAAAAGAAAAAACGGCCCCCTGGCCAACTGGGCCAGACGGCCCAGCTCACCGGCCAGGCTGGCCCACCTGGCCCAGCCGGCCGACCCGCCCCTGCCTTATCCCCACGAGGGGGAAACCCTAACCCGCAACCCCCCCCCCCCCCCCCCCCCCCCCCCCCCCCCCCCCCCCCCCCCCCCCCCCCACGATCTGGATCGGGATCGCCCCGATCCCGCGCCGCCCCGCGACCTCGACGACGGCGCCCGTCGCCGGCGCCGCACTACTGCCATCGCCTCCCCTCTTCCCTCCTTTGCGCCCCCTCTCCCCGATCTAGACGCATCGCCCCCGACCCCGTCGTCATCGCCAACGCCCGGCGCTGCCTCGCCGAGCATGACGCCGCCCGGTGCTGCCCCGCCGCCCCAACACCGTGCTCCTCCGTCCCGTCGCCTCGTCGTCGCCCCTACCCCGCCGGCCTCCTTGAGCCACGCCGCCCGCACCTCTACATCGGGGGTGAGGAACACCTCTCCGCCTTCCCCTCCTCTCCTTCGTGCACGCGCTCCGGCGCTCGCTCGCAGCCACCACCGCCCCGCACGCGCTCCGACCGAGCGCACTCATCTCGTCACCGACCCACGCGCGCCTGCGTTCGGCCACCACATCCCGCGCCTCCCACTCACACTAGCATCCTCGCCTGCGACCCCGTCGCCACCCACTGCGCCACTTCACGTCGCCTGCGGCCGCGACCGTGCCCCGCCTCTGCTCTGCCATCATTGGCTTCTGCCGCTCGCACCCGTCGCCGCACGCGCGCCGCACGAACCCTGCTCCGCCCCCGGGCCGCGCCTTCTTCCGCCTGGCCGCGCCGGCCCCCCATCCGCGGCTGCTCCCGCGGCTCACCGGAGCCCCCCTCCCCTGGTGGCCTCAGGCACGCGCGTGTTCGGGCGCCCGCACCGCTGCACGTTTGCCCGCGCCCGCTATGGCCTCTTGGCCAATGACAAATGGGCCCCAGCCCTCAAAAACGAAGAAAATCAGAAATAATATTAATTAATTAATTAGGACAATAAATTAACTTAATTAACCTGTGTTAATTAATATAATTAGCTAACTAAACTAAGTAAAACTGTTAATTATGATAAAAGTCAAGGACTAACGGACCCCACCCGTCCGTTGACTGGTCAACGGTCAACTTTGACCGCTGATGTCACGATGACGCATTAATTCTTTTTCGAATTAATTAAATAATAATAATCCCAAAAAATGATATAAAACTTTAAAATTTAATATAGAATAAACCGTAGCTCGGATCGAAAAACTTTGTACATGAAAGTTGATCAGAACGACGAGACGAATCCGGATACACAGCCCATTCGTCCGCCACACATCCCTAGCATAGAGAACACGCAACTTTCCCCCTCCTGTTCACCGGTCCGAAGACGCGAAACACCGGGGATACTTTCCCGGATGTTTCCCCCCTTCGTCGGTATCACCTCTTACCTCGTTAGGGCACACCCAACACCGTTGTTTGCTTTGTCATGCATCGTTATGCATCTGTTTGCATTGTATTCATTGTTTCTTCCCCCTCTTCTCTCCGGTAGACTACGAGACCGACGCCGCGCTGGTGCCCCATCCGACTACGTCACCGACGACCCCTCCTTGTCTGAGCAACCAGGCAAGCCACCCCTTTGATCACCAGATATCGCCTATTCTTCTCTCTACTGCTTGCATTAGAGTAGTGTAGCATGTTACTGCTTTCCGTTATCCTATCCTGATGCATAGCCTGTCCTTGCTACTACTGTTGTTACTTTTACCTGCAGTCCTAAATGCTTAGTATAGGATGATAGTGTTCCATCAGTGGCCCTACACCCTTGTCCGTCTGCCATGCTATACTATTGGGCCGTGATCACTTCGGGAGGTGATCACGGGCATATACTATATACTTTATACTGTTACATTACTGGTGATACTGTTTGGAGATGGGGGCTGAAGGGGCAGGTGGCTCCATCCAGGTAGTGGTGCGCCTGAGTTCCGGACGGCCCCCGACTGTTACTTTGAGGCGGAGCAACAGGGCAGGTTGAGACCACCTAGGAGAGAGGTGGGCCTGGCCCTCGTCAGCGTCCGCAGATACTTAACACACTTAACGAGATCTTGGTATTTGATCTGAGTCTGGCTACTGGCCTATACGCAATAACCATCTACGCGGAGACAGTTATGGGCACTCGACGTCGTGGTATGAGCCGAAGCCTTCGTGACGTCAGCGACTGAGCGGCGCACGCCGGGTTGGACTGGAATGCCTACTCTTGTATAAGGGAGGCTAGGTCTGCTCACCGGCTGCGTACGCAACGTGCAGGTGTGCAATGGGCGATGGGCCCAGACCCCTATGCCATAGGATTTAGACCGGTGTGCTGACCTCTCTGTTGTGCCTAGGTAGGGCTGCGACATGTTGATCTTCCAAGGCCGGGCATGACCCAGGAAAATGTGTCCTGCCAAATGGGATCGAGCGTGTTGGGTTACGTGGTGCACCCCTGCAGGGAAGTTAATCTATTTGAATAGCCGTGATCTTCGGTAACAGGATGACTTGGAGTTGTACCTTGACCTTATGACAACTAGAACCGGATACTTAATAAAACACACCCTTCCAAGTTCCAGATACAACCGGTGATCGCTCTCTCACAGGGCGACGAAGGGAGGATCATCGGTTAGGATTATGCTACACGATGCTACTTGGTGAACTTACCATCTACTCTCTTCTTCTGCTGCAAGATGGAGGTTACCAGAAGCGTAGTCTTCGAAAGGACTAGCTATCCCCCTCTTATTCCGGCATTCTGCAGTTCAGTCCACATATGATACCCTTATTCCATTTGATACCAATGCATACATATGTAGTGTAGCTCCTTGCTTGCGATTACTTTGGATGAGTACTCATGGTTGCCTTGCTCCCTCTTTTCCCCCTTTCTATACTCGATTGCTGTGACCAGACGTTGGAGCCCAGGAGCCAGACGCCACCGTCGACGACGACTCCTACTACACCGGAGGTGCCTACTACTACGTGCAGCCCGCTGACGACGACCAGGGGTAGTTAGGAGGATCCCAGGCAGGAGGCCTGCGCCTCTTTCGATCTGTATCCTTGTTTGTGCTAGCCTTCTTAAGGCAAACTTGTTTAACTTATGTCTGTACTCAGATATTGTTGCTTCCGCTGACTTGTCTATGATCGAGCTCTTGTATTCGAGCCCTCGAGGCCCCTGGCTTGTAATATGATGCTTGTATGACTTATTTTATTTATAGAGTTGTGTTGTGATATCTTTCCGTGAGTCCCTGATCTTGATCGTACATGTTTGCGTGTATGATTAGTGTACGATTGAATCGGGAGCGTCACAAGTTGGTATCAGAGCCGACTGCCTGTAGGAATCCCCTTCCACACTCCTTGGCAGAAGTTGAGTCTAGTCGATGAAAATTGTTTTACTAACATGGCTGTGCGGTCCGTGGGCCCACGTCGCCATTGGGTGGTATTAGGATCTTTTACTCCTCGATCCTTACTCTGGGACTCTGAACTCTCTTCTATTCGGGTTAAATGATTTTACTAAATTTGACTCTAGGTTCTTGTAACTACTTTCTCCCGGAGAGCCCCTTATTATAGATGAACGCCTGCTACACCAGAAGATTCAGAAGATACTCTCCGATGTTATCCCGAGAACTTGTGCTCATTGCGTTTGCAATTCCCTTCCACCATCAACCCCTATAGATAACTACATGCACTTGACATTCTTACCTTAGTCCCCAGTTGCTCTTGTTATTATCCCGAAATACTCGTTGTTCTGAGAATCCTTGTGCCTACTGCCTTGCAGTTCCTTGTTACATGAATACCCCTACGGATATTTCCTCGCACTTGCCGAGTATCCGCTCATCCCCAGTTGTTCAGGTGTTTCACAAAGGTCTTCGAAATACCATTCGATCTCCTGAAAATCATCAACAACCTATTGCTCTCGAAATTCTTACTCGCTTGCATTATGATTGATCCCATAAGTATGGTAATCTTATTGGCATCCTTAGTCATTATCAGTTTGAGTTTGTTGAATCAATATGTTGTGAATGCTCGCAATCCTTAATCAGATCCTTCATTTCGTCCTTCCGGCTCAGACGTCATTTTAAACATGAGCTAGATCTCGACCAATCAAATTGCCTTCGATTGTACCCCTAAGGTTATTCAACTTATCCATCCCTAATCAGAGCATTGCTTCTGATCCCTTGTCTTGGAATTCATAATTCCTTTGCATTTGAACTTTGAATTAGTCGGTTGTTTCTATAATCAGATCTCCTTGCATTTTCTTCCTCTGGTTGAGTACCGATGCTCACATCAGATCCCTTGTGGACCATCGGTTCCTTTGTTGGATTTTATCCGACAGTGTCCTTCATATTGAATAACCTTGTGAGCCTTCCATGGGTATATAATGCCTTTGGTAAATTGTATCATCTGCTTTTGAACAATGCTCTACTTTCGAGCTGGTGATGTTTACTATTGAAGCTTGCGGAATATGTTTCCATGATACCCTGATGGGTTGAACCTATGCCTTCCTTATTATGTGTGAACTCGAAAGTCTTCACGAGTCATACTCTTCTGGTATTTTGCTAGATAAAATTTCTACACTACAGCTTCATCAAAAGAGAGAAGTAAAATGAAAGGTTATGCATGGAAGAAGTGGGAGTCGACCTTGAGCCTTTGCGTTCATGCCCATGGACCCGATGTGAAACTTATCATCGAAGCTTCTTGTAAATGATATTAATCCCCTTGTTATAAGTTCGTCCTGTATCTATGTTTGGTCCTTTGCAATCATGGTTCCAACCATATTTTCTCATTAATACCATTTATCAGACAAGTTGAGTACTTGTCTTGTGCAGATCATTGCACCTGTCCAACCTTTACTTAGATCTACCGTCGAGTATTACACTAGGATGTCTTGATAATGTCATGGAACTGCATAACTTCTTATGGGTTCTTCATCAACTGTCATTTCTCACCGACTTCAATTTTTCTGGGTTCTGGGTTGTCGTCAACCGAGAACACCAATATGTGAACCGATGCCTCATTCCGGTTCGATAACCCTAATTAATTTTCTTTGCTTATGAGTTTAATAATCCTTCTCGTCATTCCTAGCCTGATCGGCTATACCATTATTGAGCTAATTTTTAACTGTGCTACCTGGTCCTTATCTCCGGAGCACCACTTTTGACGATGAGCTAAGCTTACGTCGATTTTCTTCGTCATATCATTCGCCTTGAACAACAAGCTTGATTTCGAGTTTGTGTCATACTCGTGGTTCCAATAATTTTTCGCTTCATCATTCCGTTGACTTGATGTCATCGCCGACCGGTTACATCTTCTTGAAACCTCTCGACAACTGTGTTGTGATCATCATCAACATTCTGAGGTCTTCCAAGATATCGGTCGAATTCATGGTGAGTAGTACCATCCTTGCCCCTCGATGATTTGTGTTATCATCGGCCACTTTATTATCTTCCCTCCAACACAAACTTGATCGTGTTTTGTGTTATACCTTGAGTTCCTTGCTATCCAGCTTTTGTTCTTCTTTACCTTGGAGAATTACCATCTTTAATGTCAAGAAAGTCATGAGAATTTCACCACCTCTTAAAAATTTCTTAGTATAGTGATACTTCTCACCATCACCATTCTCTCTTGGTCCCGATGTTGATTCTAACCGGAATACCAACAAGTGAACGGTGCTGCTTGGATTTTGTACTCCTAGCAACCCTATTGCTTTGGAGTTAATGGTCGATAGTTCATTCTTAGACCATTGGGTATTGAAACACCATTCTGACATCATTCCTACCTAAGCCCATATCTCGGGTGCACCTTTCAACCAATGTTTAATTGTGTATGTCTTTCCTCAAGCATACATCGTTATATCATTTGATATGACTAATGTTATCTCCTTGTTCACATAATTGTGGAAATCCATCTTTTTGGAAATCTTGACGAAATGTTGCTGAATCCATCAGCCACCTCCTCATCTCTCCTTGGATTATTGATGAACTCTTGTTTCAGAACTCGCTTCAATAGTTCATTTCCTGAAAATCTTACAATGTCAACTCGTCAATTGTGTTGCACCTTTTCTTCTCAGGCATCCCGAGTCTGAGGTATCCTGCCAATCAGATCTGAATCTCGGTCAGATATGATGGTTGTAACTTATTTCCAAGAGTTATAACATTGGTCTTTATGTGACCCGGTAAGGTGATGTCGGGCCTAGCACACCTGGCCGGAGGCCCTATTGTTTTAGATTCCTTTTTCAGCAAGGTTATCCATTCTTCCATGAGGAAACTGTAAGACTTATTCCACAAGTTATTCCTGACGGATCCTTTGTGTTTCCAAAGTCTGACCTTTGCTCGAAGACCATGTCGATGCTATCTCGAAGCATGTTTGTGGTACTCCGATTTTCAAGAAGAACATTTGAAGCCCAATGCTAAATGTTTCCTGCACAATTATCCAAACACCGATGTATGGGTAATGTCATGAAATTTGTCTCCCCTACCTAAAGAGTTTCTACATTATATCCTGTCATGGATATCATGCTCTGTTTGTCCTTGGGAAGGAAATACCCCTGAAATATGTGTTTAAACACATTTTCCTTCCCATTGTTTTGATTAACCTTTCTTGTAATCTAACTTAACTGAGCAGTAATAATTCCCTGCTTAGGTAAGCACCTTGTTGTACCACTCTGTTAGTAAGACCCTGATATTATTGTTGATGACTTCTAGTAACCACCGATGGACGAGAACTTTGCCTATTGGTCCACCTCGTCTAACGAGCAGGAAAATGGTTCTCTTCGTCCCTCGCCCTTGGTATCAATGTGGTTGCCGACATAACTGACAGGCTATCAGCTGACATGCCTTGCTTACATGATCACGCAAGACGTCTCCGCCCTTCCTACTTTTAACCCACATGGTGGGCCCATAACCCACATTTCCACAGGATCAAAACCCGACTCTCCTGTACAACCCTGTTTCCAATGGTTATTCCTCACGCTTGGCTTCGTATTTAATTCACGGGCCACCTTCCTAGTGCTCTATTCTGGTATCAGACGCAATACTTACTCTCACTGCTCTGAACCCCTTTCTCACTCTGGTTCAGACTTCGAGCAACTACCTATCCATTTGAAACTTCTCATGGTACCTTCTAACTTTGCTCTTGATATCTTCTTAAGTTTCAATTCGAGAGGTACTTATGCTTCTTCCCATGAGTTATTCGTCCGATGCTAAATCTGGTTAGAACCCGTCCTTATAGAGTTTTTCCCCTCTTATCCTTTCGTAAGTTCGGTGAAGATCCTGAAGGCGGGACGACAGTTTCATCATGATGCATAGAGATCGACCTCTTCGAGAAAAGCAACCAAGACTCAGAAGATTCGTTAGAATTTCGTAACCAGATATTTCCCCCTTACTCCCGCTCCTAAATCTCGGGACGAGATATCTTGTAGTGGAGGAGAATTTGATGCCCGGATAATTAAGCTACAGTAAACCTCTCCTAATGATGCCACGTCACCACAGTTACTGTTCCTAATCTCGCGTTAGTTCGAAACCGATTTGAAATTCAAATTTAAAATTAAGCAAACAATAAAAGTTTTAAAATATTAAAACTAAAATGTTCGGAGTAATCCAAATATGGCATAGGTAGTTATGGAGTAGAAGACACATTTTTATAAAATACCTAAATGTCCTAAATTAAATAAAACAGAAAAGGAAAAGAAATAAAAGAAAAGAAAATACAAAAGCAAAAGACAAAACAAAACTAAAAAGAAAAAAAGGCCCCCTGGCCAACTGGGGCAGACGGCCCAGCTCACCAGCCAGGCCGGCCCACCTGGCCCAGCCGGCTAACCCACCCCTGCCTTATCCCCACGAGGGGGAAACCCTAACCCGTAACCCCCCACTTCCCTCGCCCCCACTCGCCCCTCCCCTGATCTGGATCGGGATCGCCCTGATCCCGCGCCGCCCCGTGACCTCGACGACGATGCCCGTCGCCGGAGCCGCACTGCTGCCATCGCCTCCCCTCTTCCCTCCTTTGCGTCCCCTCTCCCCGATCTAGACGCGTCGCCCCCGACCCCGTCGTCATCGCCAACGCCCGGCGCCACCTCGCCGAGCCTGACGCCGCCCGGTGCTTCCCCGCCGCCCCAACACCGTGCTCCTCCGTCCCGTCGCCTCGTCGTCTCCCCTACCCCACCGGCCTCCTCGAGCCACGCCGCCCGCACCTCTACATCGGGGTGAGGAACACCTCTCTGCCTTCCCCTCCTCTCTGTCGTGCACGCGCTCTGGTGCTCACTTGCAGCCACCACCGCCCCGCACACGCTCCGGCCACGTGCACGCATCTCGTCGCTGACCCACGCGCGCCTGCGTTCGGCCACCACATCCCGCGCCTCCCACTCACACTAGCATCCTCGCCTGCGACCTCGTCGCCGCCCATTGCGCCGCTTCACGTCGCCTACGGCCGCGACCGTGCCCCGCCTCTTCTCCGCCATCGTTGGCTTCTGCCGCTCGCACCCGTCGCCGCACGCGCGCCACACGAACCCCGCTCCACCCCCGGGTCGCGCCTGCTTTCGCCCGGCTGCGCCGGCCCCCCATCCGCGGCTGCTCCCGCGGCTCACCGGAGCCCCCCTCCCCTGGTGGCCTCAGGCACGCGCCTATTCGGGCACCCGCGCCGCTGCCCGTTTGCCCGCGCCCGCTATGGCCTCTTGGCCAATGACAAATGGGTCCCAGCCTTCAGAAACGAAAAAAAAGAATTCAGAAATAATATTAATTAATTATTTAATTAGGACAATAAATTAACTTAATTAACCTGTGTTAATTAATCTAATTAGCTAACTAAACTAAGTAAAACTGTTAATTAGGATAAAAGTCAAGGACTAACGGACCCCACCCGTCCGTTGACTGGTCAACGATCAACTTTGACCGCTGATGTCATGATGATGCATTAATTCTTTTTTGAATTAATTAAATAATAATAGTCCCAAAAAATGATTTAAAACTTTTAAAATTAATATATAATAAACTGTAGCTCGGATCGAAAAACTTTGTACATGAAAGTTGATCAAAACAACGAGACAAATCCGGATACGCAGCCCGTTCGTCCACCACACATCCCTAGCATAGCGAATACGCAAATTTCCCCCTCCGGTTCACCGGTCCGAAAACGCGAAACACCGGGGATACTTTCCCGGATGTTTCCCCCCTTCGCCGGTATCACCTCTTACCGCGTTAGGGCACACCCAACACCGTTGTTTGCTTTGTCATGCATTGCTATGCATCTGTTTGCATTGTATTCATTGTTTCTTCCCCCTCTTCTCTCCGGTAGACTACGAGACCGACGCCGCTGCTGGTGCCCCATCCGACTATGTCACCGACGACCCCTCCTTGTCTGAGCAACCAGGCAAGCCCCCCCTTTGATCACCAGATATCGCCTATTCTTCTCTCTACTGCTTGCATTAGAGTAGTGTAGCATGTTACTGCTTTCCGTTATCCTATCCTGATGCATAGCCTGTCCTTGCTACTACTGTTGTTACTTTTACCTGCAGTCCTAAATGCTTAGTATAGGATGATAGTGTTCCATCAGTGGCCCTACACCCTTGTCCGTCTGCCATGCTATACTATTGGGCCGTGATCACTTCGGGAGGTGATCACGGGCATATACTATATACTTTATACTGTTACATTACTGGTGATACTGTTTGGAGATGGGGGCTGAAGGGGCAGGTGGCTCCATCCAGGTAGTGGTGCGCCTGAGTTCCGGACGGCCCCCGACTGTTACTTTGAGGTGGAGCAACAGGGCAGGTTGAGACCACCTAGGAGAGAGGTGGGCCTGGCCCTGGTCGGCGTTCGCGGATACTTAACACGCTTAACGAGATCTTGGTATTTGATCTGAGTCTGGCTACTGGCCTATATGCACTAACCATCTACGCGGGGACAGTTATGGGCACTCGACGTCGTGGTATCAGCCGAAGCCTTCGTGACGTCAGCGACTAAGCGGCGCGCGTCGGGTTGGACTGGAACGCCTACTCTTGTGTAAGGGAGGCTAGGTCTGCTCACCGGCCGCGTACGCAACGTGCAGGTGTGCAATGGGCGATGGGCCCAGACCCCTGCGCCATAGGATTTAGACCGGCGTGCTGACCTCTCTGTTGTGCCTAGGTAGGGATGCGACGTGTTGATCTTCCAAGGCCGGGCATGACCCAGGAAAGTGTGTTCGACCAAATGGGATCGAGCGTGTTGGGTTATGTGGTGCACCCCTGCAGGGAAGTTAATCTATTCGAATAGCCGCGATCTTCGGTAACAGGACGACTTGGAGTTGTACCTTGACCTTATGACAACTAGAACCGGATACTTAATAAAACACACCCTTCCAAGTGCCAGATACAACCGGTGATCGCTCTCTCACAGGGCGACGAGGGGAGGATCGCCGGATAGGATTATGCTATGCGATGATACTTGGTTAACTTACCATCTACTCTCTTCTCTAGCTGCAAGATGGAGGTTGCCAGAAGCATAGTCTTCGATAGGACTAGCTATCCCCCTCTTATTCTGACATTCTATAGTTCAGTCCATATATGCTACCCCTTTTCCATTTGATACCAATGCATACATATGTAGTGTAGCTCCTTGCTTATGAGTACTTTGGATGATTACTCACGGTTTCTTTGCTCCCCCTTTTCCCCTTTCTATATCCGCTTGTTGCGACCAGGCGTTTGAGTCCAGGAGCCAAACGCCACCGTCGACAACGACTCCTACTACGCTGAAGGTGCCTACTACTACGTGCAGGCCGCTGATGACGACCAGGAGTAGTTTAGGAGGATCCCAGGCAGGAGGCATGCGCCTCTTTTGATATGTATCCCAGTTTGTGCTAGCCATCTTATGGCAACTTGTTTAACTTATGTCTGTACTCAGATATTGTTGCTTCCGCTGACTCGTCTATGATCGAGCTCTTGTATTCGAGCCCTCGAAGCCCCTGGCTTGTAATATGATGCTTGACTTATTTTATTTTTAGAGTTGTGTTGTGATATCTTCCCGTGAGTCCCTGATCTTGATCGTACATGTTTGCGTGTATGATTAGTATACGATTGAATCAGGGGCGTCACAGCAATGCCCGGTGAAGCACTTCCCGATCCAATATTTGGGACTCCCTTTGTCCATCCGCAAGTCATCTACCACGAGTCTCATGCCGATCATCCACAAGCTTGAGCAGAAGTTATCCATGTGGCGCACCTCCTTCCTCTCCCGAGGTGATCGTCTCGCCCTCGTTCGTCACATCTTGAGTGCCATCCCCACGCACTTCCTCACTGCCAAAGCCTTCACCCAATCCATTCTTAAGAAGGCGAACCAGATCATCTGCGGTTTCCTCTGGGCTGGAAGTAAAGACGCTAACGGTGGTCAATGCTTGGTCAACTGGCAAAGAGTGTGCCGCCCGTTATCCCTTGGCGGACTCGGTGTTCATGGTGTACAATGTGTCGGCATTGTACTGAGGACTCGTTGGGTATGGCTGAAGCACAGAGACTCCACGCGTCCATGGAGCCACCTGCACATCCCCCAGGACCCGGCCATCAAGGACCTTCCGCGCGTACACTTCCGGGGCCCTTGGCAATGGGCGCACCTGCAGGTTTTGGAGTGACCACTGGATCAATGGTCTATCTGTGGCTGAGATCGCCCCACTCGTCATCGTGCTCGTTAGCCATCGGCGGCGCAAGGCCCGCACCATGCTCGATGGTCTTCACCTATGCTCTTGGGTACAGGAAATCCAGGGCGCCCTTGGCCCGGCCACCATGGTTTAGTACATGGAGCTCTGGCGCTGCGTACGCCACATTTCTCTCTCCGACTCGCCAGACTCTCTACGATGGCGTTGGACCCCTTCGGCTACATATTCTACGAGCTCATACTATCAGGCTCTATTCCTGGGTGCCTCCGAGGACCCACACTGGCGGCTCACCTCGAAGCCATGGGCGCCTCTGCGTATAAAATTGTTCATCTGGCTTGGTCTGCAAGACCACTGCTGGATGGCTGAGCGCCTCGCTCGTCATGGCCTACCCCATGAAGACTCCTGCGCCTTCTGCGATCAAGAGGAGGAGACAGTGCATTATCTGCTGGCGGTTGCCCTTTCTCTCGCCAAATCTGGCATGAGATACTAAGATGGGTTCGATCAACCGTTGAGTTACCGATCAGTGACACCGACTTCTACACCCGGTGGGAGACATCCCGCGACCGTTCGCCGTCCCCGGCGCGTAAGGGTCTGGCCTCCTTAATCATCCTTACCACATGGTGCCTCTAGAAGCATCGGAACGCTTGCATATTCGATGGCGAGCAGCCCTCTATCTCCCGGCTATCCGACATCATTAGAGACGAACCACGCATGTGGGCTAAGTCCGGCGCTACCGGAATACAAAATATCATCCCTGAGAGCTAGTCTTGGTGGATTCGTGGGGCTGAGCAACCCCATGTCTGTTATGCTCCTAGCTCACTTCCATGCCTTCCCGTGTATATGGCTTAGTGAGCTATTGTAATCCCATGTTGTTCTTATCTTCTCCTATCAATGAAAAGATACGCAATCTTTGCGTATTCGCGAAAAAAGAAAAAAAAATTAAGATGTATTTATAGATTACAAAGGTGCAATTTATAAGATAGAACGTAATTTTGTAAGTTGTTTACTCTCTTGTTACTTTATCTTAGAAAGCTTCTACAATGAATATCATGTAGCGTCGAATTAATAACATAGTTTATGCTAATTATGGTTGTTTCTGCTTATCTTTGTGCCATGGTATGAGCTTGGCAATTGATCTCGTGACTTGTTCTTCATGCATTCGAAGAAAGTGACATTGATTAGCAGATAGAGATGACCAAGGAGCTGGTGGATCCCTATTGAAATGTGTTTGTGATCAACATGCAAACTATGTCATCCAGAAATGTATAGAGTGTGTGCCAACACATCATATTCGATTCATCTATAGAAGCTTATGTGGGAAGGCCAAGATGTTATTCTCCCATCCTTTTGGATGCCATGTTGTCCAGGTTATTAGTTTGGGCATTGCACTTTTAACTGGTTTCTATTTTTTGAATTTTCTATCTAAACATTAGTTTTTTCTACATGTGACCTAGAAAATGCTGGAGTTCTGCAAGGATCTGCAAATTATGCATGTGTTTGTCACGGAGATTCTCAATTGTGTAAATGAGCTGTCGATAGATCCTTATGGAAGCTAAGTTCTGCAAGTAAAGTATGGAATGTTTTAATTGATGAAAACTTGTCTCATCTGAACGTACGCATTACATGTGTTTTATGGACATGTTACAGTACATTGTGGAGCATAGAGGGCCTCATCATCGACAAACTATTGTGCTGAAATTTGCCGGGAAAATAGTACACATGAGATACATGAAGCACTCTTCCAATGTCATCGAGAAGTGCCTAAAGTACGGCGGCTAGCATGATTGCAATGTGGTCATAATTAAAATCCTCTTCGTCGGTGGTGGTCAAACCGATGATCATCTTCTGGTCTCTTCTTAAAATCTTACCACTTTTACCCTACATGCCTAGCAAGAATACATAACCGGTCCTACATTGTCGTCTGGTCATGCAGGGTATGATGACCCACCAGTATGCTAACTATGTCGTGCAAAAGATGATTGAGGTGGCGGTTGAGAGGCAATTCAATGTGATCATGGATGTGGTGATACGCAACAAGGGCATGTTGGTCAACTATACACATGGGAGGCATGTCATTACACATGTCGAGAGGCTCATCAACGCCAGGGCAGGGTTCCCCGGCTCCCTTCCACCAACACCATCCCAATTAGTCTAGCTTTTGTTTTGATGTTCTTTCTTTAGAAATGTTTCCTTTGAGTGTATCTCTTATTCTCCCTTTCGTCCTAGAGCTGTTGTGATTGGCAGCAATTTAACTATAGTGGAACCAGCCGATTTTGTTTCCCATTAGGTGAACTCTACTGTTATTGTAAGAAGAGAAGTGACACACAGTCTCCTTTGGTCTTAATTAAGACTTGTGAGGCAGTCTTCATCATGCCCCCTTAAGTTTTCCTACCCTACTTTGTTCTCTTACTCATGTAATCCTAAGATTTCCTCGGATCTTGATGGCAATAGTTGGGACCTTGGGTTCCAACGATGTTTATCTCTTGTAGAGCTAGTGAACTGTCAAGAGGTCTCTACCATGTTCCCTTCCCTTTCCCTTTCAGAGGCTCCAGATAGAGTGATCTCTTCCCATTCCACCGCGGGTAGGTTCTCGGTCAAATCCCTTTAAGCTCATCGAGGAGCATCAGACTGACCACTTCTCCGGTGTTTGGCGTGCGTGGATCCCTCTTAAGGTTAAAATTTTCCTTTGGCAGGTTGTCTCCCAGCTGGTGATCAGATCCTTAAACGTAATGGTAATGTAGTTGCGGCTTGTTCTCTCTGTGGAGAGAACACATACATGAAACACATATTCTCCAAAGGTGTCTTATCTAGAGTTGTTTGAAGCTACTTTCTATCGTGGTTGAACGTAATCTGTAATCCAAATAACTTTGCTGATATGTTTGCTCTTATTGCTAATTTTTTGGGTCAATTCATTCGTGTTTTTTGGACTGCCTTTGTTCGCTCTGTTCATCTCTGCAGATAATTCATAAAAAGCTACTGCCATACGCATATTTCCTAACCGCCCTTTTGATTACCTATTCATAAGGGCAATGCTAGACCTACGTAAGGTCTTGTACGTGTTTTACGTAAACAGTGTCGTGGAGAGAGATTATTGGATCTGTAGGAGGGCACAGGCCCACCCCCGTTAAAATCAGGGGCCGAGAGATTTAGTTGTATGGAAAGTTACATAGACATTCGTAGGCACTACGTAGGTGTAGGATTATCTTTTTTTTTTTGAACGGTCACGGGGGGAAGTCCCCACCTGAATATATTGCTCAAAAAGCTGCCAAAGCCAAGAGTCACCACTTAACTTTGGCTGATCCAGTTTATAAGGGAAACAGGATCGAAAACCTAAACAAATTGACCCTGTTTATAAGGAAAACCGGATCGAAAACCGTACAAGCAATAAGGTTACAGAAGAAGAGAGGAAAAAAATGACGCACATCAATGACTGAAGAAGAGAAGAGAAAAAAAAGGACGCCCCGAACAAGGGATGACCTAGCTAGCAGACCAAAGGACCAACACCATGGAGGCACAAGTAGAAGAGGGGTGTCATCGGAGGATCATAATACCAAGACTAAGCAAGCAACCTAACGCACCGCACCGGCGTGCGTACCAAACCTCACGACACTACTCAGGAGCATCCACAACCAACGAGTAACAACACGAACCTTGACTGGGAGCTCCGCCACGAGAATTCGGGACGATTAGCAAGTTGGGGAGGCATCTTGCGTCATTGAAGAGCAAAGATGAACCGGAACAACACCAAGAGCACTAAGCTCGCCGCAGCACAATGGCCACCGTTGAACATGCACAACAACATGGCCGACATCGGGGAACAACACCGAGGACGAACATGAGACGGATCGAAGGATGACGGTGAGTGGCTCGACGGAGAGACAAAAGTCGATGATGGGATGGGCGGGCGTAGGTGAGTGGATTGAAGCATGTGTTTTTGCGATACCTTCAGGAAGGTAGAATGACGCCCACAGGAGCCATCATCGCAGGATTTTCGTCCAAAACCATAGCTGCGCTGAACTCTACAGCAGCGCCTCCAAAAAGATGAAGCGGTGCCGGAAAGGCGTCGCCGTTGCTGCCGCTGGCAAGGAACCAGGGAAGGGATTTCTCCCGGAGACAGAAAGCCGAAGGTTAGAGGGAACTGCGGCCAGTGGCAGCAGTCCTCCATGCTAAACGCGGCTGACACGGGCACAAACCAGACGCAGCTGTAATGCCTGGCCGCGTAAGCGACCAGGCCGAGGGCGCCGGAGCCGCATGGCCCGCCCAAGGCAGGGGAACCGCGACAATCCACCCAGCACCTATGAGCATGGATCTGAAGGAGGGGTGGTGAGGGCGACGGCGGACGTACGCGCCATGCCAGCGGCGGCGCAGCCCCGCCTGGGTGGCGTAGAGCCGCACGCCGCGAACAGCAGGACGCACGACAGGCGGGGTGTAGGATTATCGTATTCATAATGGTTGCCCTTCTACATCAATAAGGTTGCTCGCTTGAGCTGGAACGCCGACGCCATCTCGCTGATGATGTTTAAGATTTGTGTCTCCGCCATCACCCCCGTCTGGCGTGTTATGCCTTTGAACTATGCCTTTTTTTAAGGAACCTTTGAACTTGCTACACGTCGTTGTTCGTTTGTGGATAGAACTTATCGGTTAAGCTGCCGACTTGTAAAAAAAATTGACTGGTTTGGGATCAGGCTGTACAGTGTTTGGTTAAGCTTTTATTTGGTCTTTTCACTTTTTTTCATGATAATACGTGTCTCTTTAATATCATAAGCCAAAATAACACCCCAAAACACCCTCATACTATAGTATCATATACTCCATGTAGCTACACAGTTCACTCAGGTTTTGGATTCAGAAATATAAGTACATGGTGATTGATAGCGATGCATCATTCAGGTTGTGGTGGGCAGAATGTGATGAGGTATCGGTTGGCCTTGCAGCGGTTGAGGCTTGAGGCGTCGTCGAAGGCGTAGCTGTAGGCCCTGGGGCAGATGGCCTTGAACAGGTGCGAGAAGATAGTGGGCTTGCACGCCGCCGGCGTCCCGTACTCCCCGGTGCAGCAGTACTTGTCGCTGCCCATCGCCAGGCACGCGCTCCGGCAACCGGCCACCCTCCCTTCCCGGTCCCTCACCTCCAGCGCCGACGGGCAGCAGACGTTCAGGTCCGCCCCGCACGCCGCCACGCCGCACCCGCGGCCGCCACCGACCGGCGTCATGGAAACCGGCGCGTTGAACCCGTCCACCAGGCTCACGTCGTAGAAGTGCATCGGCGACTGTGGAGTCCCCAGCGTCATCTCCACCACGGTGGTCGGGGTGGCGCCCGGGGCGCCCCCGCACCGCAGCACGCCGCCGCAGTCGCCCGTGGCGCACTTGCCCATGCCGCGCGCGTCGAAGGAGCAGCCCCGGCGCGGCCACACCCGCCCCGACCACCCTACCGGCACGTCGAAGGTGGTCTCTTCGCCGGGGCCGAGGTGGAAGCCGCCCGACTGCGGCGTGGCGTGGCCGGTGGTGCCGAGCATGGCCGGCCACACCGACTCGGCGCAGTTGTTCACCATGATGAGATGTATGCGACCATTTGCCGCAGCCGCCGCTGAAAACCATCAGACAAATGCATTAGGCGTACGGACATTACATCACCGTGCACATACTCTGCATTGAAGTTCGCTGCAAACAAAAAAAAACTCTGCATTGAAGTTAAAGAACTAGCTAGATGATGATGCATGCTTACGAGTACTAGTGATTGCCATGGAGATGATGACACTGATGAGGAGAAGGAAGAGCTTAGGGGAGGCCATGGCGTCTGCTAGTGTGTGTCTTGCTCTGAGCTCGAACTTCGAAGTGGAGCAGGGGGTGTGGTGGTCTTACTCTTAAGTAGTATAGTAACCATACTGAAAATAATATTGCAAAGAAAACCTATGAAATTTGACAGTTGAACCACTTAATAAGTACTGCTACTTTGTTCCTGCATGAACCTTTATTTATTTGATATTCCTTCTTTCTTTCTCTCTTCCATGTCTGAAACAGACAAAAGTTTAAGCTCGAGTGCATTCAAGCTGCACTCTATGCAGTTAGTTATCTGAACTGAAACTATGCTATGCTGGCTACTCCCCTGCAAACGTGCAATGGAGATTAAGAATTAGACTCTGAAGATCAATTCTTCAGGCTAGCTGCTAGCTTAATTTCATCAGTGAGTGGGCTACCTGCAACTGCATCTACATATCTTGTAGCCGACAATCAGGTCAGGGAGATAGAGCAGACTCTAAAGGTGTACGTTCCCCTGCAAATACCAACTTTTCTTTTCTCCTTCTCCTTTGGGGATTGCTATCTTCTTCTTCTTCCCTCAGGATCTATTCCTTGCTTGTGATTCGGGTTTCTTGCTTTATTTTCGTCTACTTGGCTTCCTACTGTGCTGTAGATTTGGATAACTAACGAAAAGAATGAGCCAGCGGTAGCCCCAGTTCGTGATCATTGGAATCTCTTTTGCTTTACTCATGTCGATCTTACGGAAGTGCGTGCGATCCGGCAACATATCAATTTGATTCATCACAAAGCACACATGATAAAGCATGTAATGTTGAGTACTCCTGCTTTCGAAATCAGAAAGGCGGACTCTTCCAGTCGATCTCACTGTCGCTGATGATGAGTCCCTTTTGTCTTTCCTTCAGACTGAAGAAGCCAAGATTATGGTTCAACACAACAACTGAACTCTGAAGACCCAATTCAGTTCTACCAGACCAATTGTTCTGGTTTATAATGATAGATGTACATTACAGAACACATTTTTATGAAATTATCCATAAAACATAACACTGAACAACAACAAATAAGCGCGCACAACACAAATACATATGTGCGTGCTTCTACATACATGTATTACATAACGAATTGAAGAACATGTACACGGTAAGTTACTTTGCAGGATTAGCTACATCACAGTTGAGAAATGGTACGTACTAACAATCAATGGTATTATAATGAGCTTAACTAGTTTGATCAGTTGTTACTCTTGTGTGAGGTCACTCTGCACGCATCTCCTGTATATGTGTGTAGGGTTTATCTATCTTCATGGGTCCAGTGTTGTTGGTGTGCCAAACAGGCGCCGACTGAGTGCTGACCTGCTGTTAACTGTACTGTCACGCTCAGTGCTCTCGAATGCAATCACTGAAATCGGACTCCCCTGCAGCTGATCAGCAGTACTGTACTTGTGATATTGATGATGATCCAAGCTTGTTTCAAGTGCTTTCATCATCTTGAAGCACTCGTCAGACTCATCGCCCTGTAGAATGTTAACACGTACGGGGTCAATTATTATATATACATCCTATAGGGAAAAAAACAAGAGTGTCAAGGGACGTTGTTGTGAATTTTTTTTACCAATCGACAGAGTGGAGGGATAATGAGATGGGCATGATCCTGCAGTAGGGCCACACACCTGAGTGCGGCGGCGGCAACCACAGAGGCGTCAAATCGGAGAAACGAGGGCTCTGCATGATGTACGTGGTTAAGACAAATTGAATTAGAAGGAAAAAGTTACAAGAGAAATGACAAAAATATAAGATTTTCTTAGATCGAGTGATCTAAAAGATCTTATATTTCTTTACTGAGAGAGAAATTGATTAATCAATCTGCAGGTAGCACAGTACCGGAGAGGGATCGAAGGAGGAGGCGGATGCAACGAGATCGATTGGCGGCGGCGGTGGTGGGAAGCGGGAGGAGGTCGAGGTAGGAGTATGGGGTGACGCAGGACAGCCGCCATTGGAGCGCCTTGAGCAGCGTCAGCTCCATGTCCCGGATGGTCGACGCCCGGAACGAATGACTCGTCACCTCCTCCATCTGCCATCCATCACGCATATCATCCATCATTAATTTATCAGGCCGGCCCATGAAATACATTAATTAACCTTGGGTCGAATTTGCATGCATGGTTGCATATCTTTTACGTACTAATCACAGGGAGCTCGTGATCGAATATAAAGCAATCGATCGGATCTAGTAGTGCACGTACGTACCTGTAGATCGTGGAGGGATGGTATGGTGACCTCGTCCAACTTGCATGCAACCGACAGGCACGCCACGCTCACCAGTTCCACCATCCATACCTCCCAACTCTGCCATTAGGTTACATATATGCATGCAACATTTTAGTGACATCGATCGATCTATGAGCAAAAATAATCCCCCAGAGAACAAACGCAAACATGAGATAATTAACACTAGCAACAAGATAATTGCAGGACTGACCAGATGGCAGTTGATGGACAAGAAGCGGTCCAGATAGTTGGTCGCGTTGAACGCCGTCGCAGCCGCCAATCCCAACCGCCTAAACGCCTGCATATATGCATGTATGTATTGATGCAACGAATTAGCTCGTTAAATGTTAATGACCAAATTCAACAAAGTGACCGAAATTCGAAATGCAAAACCTCATCAAAGGAAAACGAATGAACTGTAATACTAGGACATGGACGACGTACGTAGATGATGTAGTGGACGGCTTTGGCCCTAGCGCTTGACACCCCGCCGTGCTGATGATGGTCGTGTAGGAGACGGTGGATGTAGGCAGCCGATCCCACGGGCGCAAAGCATCGCTCCCTGGCCTTGTACGCCATGGCCAGATCAACCACCTGCTGCACATCGTCAACGTCGCCGCCGGATGGTGCTGCCGGTGGTGGAATTGGCGTCGAGTCGTCGGCGAAAGGGTCTTCGTCGCAGTAGAGAATGATCCCGCTCGCGTCGTCGTCTTCCATCGGTGTCCCCGCCTGACTGCACATATGCATGCATGCACGGAGCAGTAGCGCCGCCGTCTCGTCGTGTAAATATACGATGGAGGAGCCACCTAGGTAGGGATGGAGGAAGAAGGCGACTAGCTAGGAGCAGGGTGGGGCGAAGTTAATGGAGTTGGACTCATGGACCGGGCGGGCGATGCACGTACGCACGTAGTGGATGGTGCCTGCCTTAAAAACCGCACGCCATGGCGTGGCTGGCCACCAGCTGGGGTCGTTACTGCATGCATGCACGCATGCCAGACTCTCTCCCACTTGCATGCCTGTGGATCGCTTTTTCAGGTTGATTCATCAAATTAAACAAAAACAGGAGACAAATGGAAACTACTGTAGGTACTTAGCATACAGCAGGTAGGCAAGATATATAGCGCGCTGAAATAAGTGAAGATTGCGAAGCGATGGAACGCATGAACCCAAAATATGTTTGGTGGATCGACGATGAAGCGTACGTATATCTCACGTGACCATACTAAGTGGCCGGGTAGGGAGCATCATACTGTAATGTACGTACAGCTATACGCATGCATACGTCGACCGCACATTACCTGGATGTACGCACCAATAAATGCACCCCATTCCAATGCGGCGCATCCTGACACGGCAGTCAGTCAGCTTGTCAGTATATCTTTGTCAGTGTAAACAGTCCACCTGCGGCTGCGGCTGCGGCTGCGGCTGTAGCTCCAAGATCGATCGAGTAGGTACAGCTGAATCATGATTGAACCATGATCGATCAGGTCTTCCTGGCTAGATTTAGATTTGGCCGTGGTTGCGGTTATAGAGTTTTTGTTTTTCTTCAGTCAAGGTTTTTTTTAAGAAACCGGCAGAAGCACTCTCTTTCAAAGGACTCAACTCCAGTGACGGACTGCATGATGCAATTGGATCACTGACAGGTGGACCAACCTACTTTTCAATCCACATATCAGTGGCTCAACTGCATCTTGCAGTACGTCAAGATCTCTGTCC
Organism: Triticum urartu; assembly: GCF_003073215.2. Lineage (NCBI taxonomy): Eukaryota > Viridiplantae > Streptophyta > Magnoliopsida > Poales > Poaceae > Triticum > Triticum urartu. The sequence continues at coordinate 195,243,866 of NC_053025.1, forward strand.
CTCTCAAACGAGGCTATCATGTCCTTATCGGTTGCCCGGTCTTCATCAAATTCATGCCGATTTTATCCTACGTCTACAAGAAACTTAAGATGCCGGAGCCTAATAAAATCATCACAATTTCCGGCATACCCCAAGACCGCGCTAGAAGGAGAGGTCGTCAACCTACCTTCCATGACACAGATTACAGTACCACCACAGATGAAGTAGTGCCGGCAACACAGAAGATTCCCTGCCCAGACAAGGAGGAATCGGTAGCCCTCCTATTGACCCATTTGGCTCCACCTGCATGGCATCGGCTCAGACCGGCTAGAAGCGCAACGAAACAAAGCATTGACAGGCTCATGCAGGCTAGATCGGTGCCACATGCGGAACATCAACCCAGTTGCGTTGCTGCTTATCTTAGACTTTGCTTTCAGTTACAAACGTTTTATTCGTGTTATTCTTCATTAGCTCGATCATATAGATTATGAATACAGGTGTTCCATTACATCCTTTATGGCTTCCTTTATACATGATCGCTAACACATACACATAAAACGTGTTGACCCCATGCGGTAGGCTTCGAGGAAGCGGCTAAATATCCACCATTAAACCCGACTTGGGGGTTGCATCATAACAATGGACGCCTCCCCGGTAGTCAGTTTAGGTGTTGGATCCTACGACCTTTCGAAAACTGCCAAGTGCCCGGGGGCTGCATCAAGGTACTGACCTTCGTTTTAAAAAAAAAGGCACATGCTCATACCCAGATCGCCCTATCTCTTTACTTTGGTATCCTGAAAATTAAGTCCTAACTAGAAGTTGAGAAGCAAACCCTAATCCATCATGGATACCTGCCAAAGGCTAACTCTGACAGTTGTGCCTGGGTCGGACCGTTGTGCTCCTTTCCGGCCTACGCGCTGTGTATGGCAGTTGCCTGTATCCATCCTTTCTTGGCTACTCTTATATACTTTTCGTTCCGTGCGCTGTGTACGTTCTCCTCGTTAACTGGTCTATTTCCTGTTTGGTCTCGTGGCGCTGCCATGTGGCTTTATTTATAAAGTCGGGCTCTGGCTTTTCTCTAAAAAATATATCTTTTTCAGTTGTGTCTTTGCCAAGTTGGCCTGGGCCTTTATACGTGATTGGTTGGGAGTGAATTTGGCCCCGTCCTCATTCACTGAGTTGAGGCCCCTATCCTCTGTGTTGTTGGGGCAGGAAAAACACCTCTTTTAGGTGGGGTTCCCAACGCTCTGTTGGGCCCTGTGGACCACTAGATACAAATTTACCATTGAGTATATCTTCCTTAATAGACCGGCTGATTGTTTGTTTAAAATGTTGATCTTTATGCAGCAAAGGAAATTATTGACTAAGGAGGTTGACCATGTCGTTGTGGAGGAGTTGATTTCTAGAGTTCGTGTGTCTGCTTCTCACCTCGCCCAACCGCCTGGCGCTACTTGAGGCTCTCCATCAATCTTCTTCGGGCTTCACTTGGTCTTAGCATGTTAGGTTGTCGGCATACGTGCCGTGTGTTTTGGCCTATTGGCTGTGTATCTCTGTGTTAAACTTGAACCTCTGTGGGTGTCATTACTCGCGTATTAGTGTGCTTGGTAACCTGGTGGCTTTATCTATAAAGTCGGGCGTATGCCTTTTCTCTAAAAAAAGGCTAACACACGCAAGTCGGATCCCCAAGGGGCTCTTTTTCTATACAATCTGAGGCACGGGCATGTGGTTTGGCTGGCAAGGGGACTTCTTAAGGCACACACAAGACTTCACAAATACGAAATATGAAAGAGATAAATAAAATAATATATAAAAAAATGATGTTACATTGTATCACGCTCAACCGAGCCCATTACATACTAATTTCCACTCTCAATCACGTTGAGAAGTTCGCAGGCCCCAACAACATTACTTGGCATCTGCTAGGAGTTCATCAAAAACATGGCGGTCTCCTGGCAACGAGGCTTTGGTTGTGACGAGCTCCTTCAGATTCACATCAGGAAAATGAGCTCACACAAGCGCCAGCAACATTCAGGATCCCTCGGAGGCACTGGAGAACTGCCACTCGTTGGTACGAGCAGGACACTCTTGAAGCCTCATCGGGAGGGGGGATTCCAAGTCAGGAGCGAGGCTTGGATCATGGTAATAGAATATCCCAACCGCTGCCAAGCTCGGCCCGTATTATGTCCTCCAAGTCTGCCAAGTGGCGAAGCCACTCCTCGGCATCCTCGAGGCAGATCTTCGCAAGAGGAACTACAAAGCATAGAAGATTATCATTAGCCAACGGACTATTGCAAAAAGCACAATCAATTGGCAAAGGGAAAAAAGCAAATTCAAAGATCAAAACTTACGCCTCCCGTAGCCTCCAGATGCTCGCAGTGCTCTTGTGCCTGCTCGAGCTCGGCAACAGTTCTGGACCTCAACCTCCTAAGCTGCACCACCTCCTCCTCCAGTTTCTTGAAGACCATATTCCAGTTTTGCACTGACAACTCCAGCGTACCAACTTCATTGCAGAGGAGACCCTACCCACCCTTGTAGAGCATAGCCTGGGCCTGCATGTCTTAGATGACCTTCCACTCCGTCACCACGGCAATTTCTAGGGCCTTCCTCAGCTTCTGGGCCTCCTCATCCGCCATACACGTGGCTTCTTGGGCCTCATCATGCACGTGGCCGTCATTAAGTGTCAGCTAGAGCAGTGTAGCTTCATCGGAGGTTGTAGGGTATGCTACTTCTTGAGCTTGCGTTGGTTTTTCCCTTGAAGAGGAAAGGGTGATGCAGCAAAGTAGAGATAAGTATTTCCCTCAGTTTGAGAACCAAGGTATCAATCCAGTAGGAGGTACACGCAAGTCTCCAATCTATCCACCTGTACAAACAATCAAACACTTGCACCCAAGGCAATAAAGGGGTTGTCAATCCCTTCACAGTCACTTGCAAGGATGAGATCTGATAGAGATAGATATAAAATATTACTAAAACGTAAAACAAAGTAAAATAAATAAATTGCAGCAAAGTTTTTTTTTTGTTTTTTTGGTTTATAGATCTGAAAATATATGATGGAAAATAGACACGGGGGCCATAGGTTTCACTAGAGGCTTCTCTCTTGAAAGAAAATAATATGATGGGTGAACAAATTATTGTCAAGCAATTGATAGAAAAACGCAAAGTTATGACAATATCCAAGGCAATTATCATGAATATAGGCATCACATCTATGTCAAGTAGACCGACTCCTGCCTGCATCTACTACTATCACTCCACACATTGACCGTTGTCCAGCATGCATCTAGAGTATTAAGTTCATAAGAACGGAGTAGAGCCTTAAGTAAGATGACATGATGTAGAGGGATAAACTCAAGCAATGTGATGAAAACCCCATATTTTTACCCTTGATGGCAATAATACAATACGTGTCTCGCTACCCCTACTATGTCACTGGGTGAGGACACCGCAAGATTGAACCCAAAACTAAGCTCCTCTCTCATTGCAAGAAGAACCAATCTAGTTGGCCAAACCAAACCGATAATTCGAAGAGAAATACAAAGATATTTGATCATGCATATAAGAATTCAGAAAACACTCAAATGATATTCATAGATAATCTGATCATAAATCCAAAATTTATCGGATCTCGACAAACACACCGCAAAAGAATATTACATCGGATAGAACTCCAAGAACATCGAGGAGAACATGGTATTGAAGATCATAAAGAGAGAGAGAGAAGAGGCCATCTAGCTACTACTTATGGACACGTAGGTCTGTGGTAAACTACTCACGCTTCATTGGAAGGGCAATAGAGTTTATGTAGATGCCCTCGGTGATCGACCCCCCTCCGGCAGGGTGCCGGAAAAGGCCCCAAGATGGGATCTCGGGGGAACAGAGGCTTGCGGCGGCGAAAAAGTATTTTGGTGGATGCTTCTGGTGTTGGGGGAATATTTGGGTATTTATGGAGTGAAGATTTGGGTTAGGAGATCTATGGGGGGGCACAAGCCTAGGGGCGCGCCCCTAGGGCTTGTGGCCTCCCCGTAGGTCTTCTGGCCTCCTCTGCAAGTCTCCTGGGTGTCTTCTGGCCCAAGAAAAACCACCGTAAAGTTTTTTTTCCGTTTGGACTCCGTTTGATATTCCTTTTTTGTAAAACTCAAAAACAAGGGGAAAACAGAAACTGGCACTGGGCTCTGGATTAATAAGTTAGTCCAAAAAATAATATAAAATGGCATACTAATGCATATAAAACATCCAAAACAGATAATATAATAGCATGGAACAATCAAAAATTATAGATACGTTGGAGACGTATCAAGAATCCCCAAGCTTAAATTCCTGCTTGTCCTCGAGTAGGTAAGTGATAAAAACAGAATTTTTGATGTGGAATGCTACCTAACATATTTATCCATGTAATCCTCTTTGTTGTGGCATGAATATTCAGATCCATAAAATTCAAAACAAAAGTTTAATATTGATATAAAAACAATAATACTTCAAGCATATTGATAAGTCTCCAACGTATCTATAATTTTTTTATTGTTCCATGATGTTATATTATCATTCTTGGATGTTTCACAATCATTTTATAATCATTTTTTGGTACCAACCTATTGACATAGTGCCCAGTGCCAGTTGCTGTTTTCTGCATGTTTGTTACATCGCAAGAAATCAATATCAAACAGAGTCCAAACGCAGAGAAACTTTTTGTGGATTTTTTTGGACCAGAAGACATCCAGCGGGCCAAGGAAGTACCGAAGAGGGAGCCCGAGATGAGCACAAGACACCAGGGCGTGCCTGGAGGCCCAGGCACGCCCTGGTGGGTTGTGCCCACCTCAATGGCCTCCTGAACCACCTCTTTACTCTATAAATACCCCCACTATTTCAGAAATCCTAGGGGAGTCGACGAAAATCAATTCCAGCCGTCGCAAGTTTCAGAACCACCAGATCCAATCTAGACACCATCACGGAGGGGTTCATCATGTCCATTGGTGCCTCTCCGATGATGTGTGAGTATTTCTTTGTAGACCTTCGGGTCCGTAGTTAGTAGCTAGATGGATTCCTCTCTCTCTCACACACACACACACACACTTTTGATTCTCAATACAATGGTCTCTTGGAGATCCATATGATGTAACTCTTTTTGCGGTGTGTTTGTTGAGATCCGATGAACTTTGAGTTTATGATCAGATCTATCTTTTTATCCATGAAAGTTATGTGAGTCTTCTTTGATCTCTTATATGTGTTGACACCTGATTTTGGCAAGATACAGATTGCAATGAAGATGGTCTCGAGTGAACGAGTTTTCAGCATAAAAATATTCACCACCGAGTGGAACCACTTTGATGTTTCGGTTATATTCATTCGACTTTATCTTACGGACCGAAACTATACTCCGAGTGGCATAATTCAATGTTCCGAGTGGTTTTTGGCCAATCACGTCTTCAAGATGACCTCGGATGAAGGAGAACTATTAAGGAATTGTCTTCGTCTCGTCGAGGAAATCGATTTTGATATATAAATCATCTCAATCTGAGTTCATATGCAAAAGTTAGAGGCAATATACCGCAAACCGAACCTCAACGGAAATATGGCGCGAGGTGCCAGACACTTGTCTGATAGGTTGCGCGAGTAATTCGGCCATCAAGACGGCCCTAAATCGAAAAACCTTCAACACAGAAAAGTTTCGTCTCGTCGAGCCAATCGATTTTCATATATAATTCGTCTCAATCTGAGATCGTATGGGGCCTGAAGAGACAAATCAAGATCGGGCTATGTTTTCAGTCGGAAATCCGAGTGAAAAGTTTACCATCCGAGTGAAAGTTTACGGTCGAGTGAAAATTTCCCGATCGAGTGAAAGTTTGCTGACCGGATGAACTTATTATTATCCAAGTGGAAATATAGTCATCCGAGTGAAAATATGATCATCCGAGTGAAATTGTCGTCCAGGTGAAAATATTCCGAGTGAAAAGATTACCATCGGGACGAAAACTTGCCAATTGAATAAGATAGTGCCTTCCGAGTGGAAATATAGTCATCCGAGTGGAAATATAGTCATCTGAGTGAAAGATTGTCTTCCGAGTGAAAAAGTCCAATCGGACGATCCGAGTGAAAGTATCTAATATCCGAGTGGATGAGCTCAAGTCCGAGTGAAATTGAACATGTGCTCGAAAGTTTATCAAAATGACCTTGGATGAAGAAGTGTTCAATACAGAAGTTGTGTGTATCATCAAGACGGTAAACTTTGATTTTGGAGTCATCATCATTAGAGATAATATATAGCCTACAAATTCACTACGAGACTCAGATAATCCAGTCTACTGTAAGACCGATTCCGACTGGAAGATAAAGATGACCTCGAAAAGTATTCAAGATGGCCTTATTTGAAAAAGTGATCAACATGAGAGTTGTTCGTATCGTCGAGGCACACAAGTTTGATATTTGGGCCGTCTCGATCGGAGATCATATGCAAGCCCGGCGGCCCGTGCAAGAAGGAAGACAGAGTTTGGGCCAGATTCAGACTGAATCCGAGTTGGAATAGAATTAGGACTCTAGGACGTGAATTGATGTAATTTTTCTTGTAAGGAAAGCCTAGATGAATCCTTTAATTGTACGGGAAGTCCAGCCGCCTCTTATATATGTTGGGGGTGACGGCCGATTGAACAACACACAATCGAACAAATCAATATACTACTTTTTCATCTACGTTTTATCTCTCCACCGTTTTTCTATCTCGTTTTTCGCTGTTCTTCGTGTTTGAGAGCTGCGAATCGACCTAGGGCAGCCCATAGCCGCTGCACTCCCTGACGGGGTCCCTCCCGGGGGTGTGGGGTTGTCGGGTCTGCAAAAGCGCTCGTCGACTGTCTTGTGTATCACACTATCGGTCGGGTCTCCTTCGACGTGAGCTGCGGTGCATCACCCCCGGCGTCGAGGGTACACGTGACGTGTTCGTGTGTCAACACACTTTTTGGCGACTCCGCTGGGGATCGAAGATCAATCATCACCATCCACCATGTCTGATCTTCCCAAGCCATCTGAGGTAGACGCCGATAACATCATTAAGCCCAGTCTTGATGAGATATCAGCCGATCATCGCCAAGTCTATGAGGAGTACAAGAAGGCGCGCGAGGAGAAGGACCTGCAGGAGTTCCTTGCAAAATTCAAGAAAGATCGCCTAGACAACATCACTCCGATTGAAGAAATCAAGTTCCCTCCTCTTCAAACTGAACAGGTTAAACCCTCTGTAAGTACTGCCTTTTCTCCTGAGCAGTGGGCTGAGATTGAAAGTCGTATTGCTGATGGTAACAATCTAGTCTATCAAACTTTTATAGAAAATACTAATGCTCAGAAGAATATATCTCAGTCGTCTAGTGGTAATAATGGTGTAGCTGCTAGTGTGCAAAACCCTAATCTGGCTTTACCTATTGCATCGGCGCCTCCCGTGCCGATGACTTATTATCCTACCCAAACAAATCAGATTGTGGCTACACCCATTAATCCTATTATGAGCATGACAGGTTCGGTGGCAACGCCGAACCAAACTCTACCTACAGCTACAACCACTCGACCACTACCAAATTACGGGTCGACATACATGCCACAATTCCTACCTACAGCTAGTAACCATACTCTTCCTATGTCACCGCCACAAGCTTCATCGTCCACTACGGATGATGGTCTAGCTAATCTTAGAGAGGAGATGGCTAAGGTGCTTAGAGAGAATTTTGGAGTTGAGTTACCTCTGAATCGGATTTACCAAAAGCCGTACCCCGAGTACTTTGATGCCATCCAGTGCCCTCCGGGATATAAGATTCCAGATTTTGTTAAGTTCAATGGAGAGGGCACAAAAACCACATGGGAGCATGTTAGTCAATACTTAGCACAACTAGGTGAAGCAGGCTCACTAAATGAGTTGAAAGTGCGTTTGTTTCCTTTATCTTTAACTGGTACTGCATTTTCATGGTTTTCTTCTTTACCACATGGTTCCATTCGGGTTTGGTCGCAGCTAGAGCAGAAATTTCATGATCACTTTTATAGCGGCGACAATGAACTCAAGTTATCACATCTAACATCGGTTAAACAGAAGCATGATGAATCGGTCTCCGATTACGTCAAGAGATTCAGAGAAACAAAAAACTAGAGAAAAGCTAGAAGGTTATGAGTTCTTAAATATCAACCAAGTCTTACAAAGGGCTTTGGCTCAGGAAAGCCGAAGCAAAGATCTCAAAGAAGTGCATAGATACAAAGCCGATCGTCCAAATATGAATATGGTGGAATATGATAGTGATCACTCGGATGATGAGGGTGATGTTTTTGCTACTGAATTTGTTTGGCCATCTAAGGCCAAACCCTTTACTTGCAATGATCTGAAACCGATTCATAAGAATCGTGATGAAGAGATGAAGTTTACTTTTAACATTGCTAAGTGTGATAGAATATTTGATGCTTTGCTGCAGGCTAAGATTATTAGAATATCCCATACTTTACCACCGTTTGAAGAGCTAAAACGGCGTGCTTATTGCAAGTATCATAATTCTTTTTCTCATGCTACTAAATTGCAATGTTTTTCGACGATAGATACAATCGGCCATTAATGACGGACGATTGAACTTTTCTGAGATGCGAGTTGATAAACAACCTTTTCCAATGAATACCATGGATTTGGAGGGGAAGAAGCTACTCATTCGGCCTGAGGTAGCCGAATCTGCTAATAAAGCTAATATCATTATTGGTGAGCCCAAGAAAGACAAGGAAGGCAGCACGGTCTTGGGGAGACATGTTGTGCTTGATAAGCAGCCCGATGGCAAGGAAGTAATCAAAATCACCATCAAGAATCCTACACTCGGGGGCCAACCGCAAGTGCAAGAAAATACTCGAGTTAAATTTGTCAAACCCAAGAGTCCAGAAGTTGGCAAGTGGAAGAGGAATGAAGCTAAAGTGCAACGCAAGCGGATCAAGCCAACTTTTGATATGTTGCTATCCAAATATGCTAATCAGTCGGCTGGTCCCAGCTCTAACCGGCCATCATACTTGAAGCGACCAAGGTCACCATCAGATGATATGTTCAGTCAGCATATGAAACTGAGTGGACCAAAGGCGTTGTTTCCAGAAGAGCAAAGGAAAACTGTTTGGGGTCGACTCGAATACTCATATAATGGCCGACTAAACATCGGTAACTATCGATCGGCTGGTCAAAACATGCGACCGGATGGAAATTATCCGATTGTAAGAATGCACCAGGTGGAAGCTATCCGAGTGAAAAAATGTGGTCAAGTAGATTCCATCCGACTGAATTCCATCCGAGTGATATCCATCCGAGTGGATTCCATCAGAGTAAAAAGGTGCGCCCGAGTGGAAATTTCATGCATCTGGAAAGTCAAAAAGAATGGTGTGTTAAATCACCAAGTGTTGCAGCAGTTGAGCCAGGAAAAGGCAAGGAGAAAATGGATGTCGACTCACTTATCTTGGGCACCGAAACATTCGCCATACAGCAGCCGATTGTGCATAGCAATCCGACTGAGCCGATACTTGCTATCGCGCCAAAGCACTCGGCTAATGACCATGAGGCAAGCACCAGCCAGGTAAAAACGAGAGATCCTAAATACACTCAGCCAAAGTGGTGTCCTCTAGGGCTAACAAAGACACAAAAGAGGAAACTACAGAGGTTAAGGAGTTAAGAGATGGCAGAACAAGAGGTCGAGAAGCAAAGGGATAAGTTGTTCAATGACACTCGGCCTATGGTACCTACAAAACAAGTGTGGAGGCTCAAACAAATACAAGATGTTGTGGCTTCTACACCTATCACAGCAGCACCTACAAATACCAAAAGAGGACGACACAATCATTGCATCGTCTATGTTACCTATTGCTTCCTCTTCACTCGGACAAATTTCTGAATCGGTGGATGCACTTGAGGAGGAGGCTGATATGTTGGACTATGAGTCTACACCGGTTCATGAAGGTATGGATATCAATATGGTGTATTACTTACCTGCTGAGTTTCGTGCTGTAGATGAGGAAGGGGAGGTGGCTCAGCTGGATTTTGGCCCTAAAAACGCGATATTCGAGAAGCCAAGAGAACCAGTAACACATCTGAAACCATTATATCTCAGAGGTCATATCAATGGGTCGCCGCTCACTTGGATGCTTGTTGATGGTGGTGCTGTGGTAAATCTTATGCCCTATTCGGTCTTCAAGAAATTGGGTCTGCCTGATGAAGAATTGATCAAGACCAATATGGTGCTCAACGGGTTTGAAGGCAAAGAGAAAACTGAAGCCAAAGGTGTGATGTATGTGGAGCTTACAGTCGGAAGCAAAACTTTGGCTACTGCATTCTTTGTCACTGAGGTGCAAGGTAATTACAACGTCATACTAGGCCACGATTGGGTTCATGTAAACCAGTGCGTGCCATCCACTATGCACCAGTTTTTGATTCAGTGGGTTGATGATGAAGTGGAAGTTATTCATGTGGATAACTCGGCCTGTGTTGCTTTGGCCGATGCCTCGGTGGATTGGCAACATCCCAATGCTACTTGCTTGACGGGAGTGACTTATCAGAATTTGATTTTCTCAGCACGACCAAGAATGGTTTTGTGCCCGTCTCTTTAAAGCCGAGTGAATGCAATCGGCTCCAAGGTATGATATGTTTAAATGGATCCTAATTCCGAGTGGTTACAAAAACGTCTTGTAAAGTATCGGTCCAATGAGAATGATATGTATGAGTCTATAGAGGAGTTGGATGACATGGATAAACTTGGACAAGGTTTTACATCAGCCGATCCGTTAGAAGAGGTAGATATTGGAGATGGTTCAGTCACTTGACCGACATTTATAAACAAAAATTTGAAAGCCGATTGTAAGGCTAAGTTAATCGAGCTATTGAAAGAATATGTTTGTTGCTTTGCATGGGAATATCATGAGATGCCAGGGTTAAGCCGAGAGCTAGTGGAGCATCGGTTGCCTATAAAGGCCGGTTTTAGACCTTATAAACAATCGGCCAGAAAATTTAATCCGAAAACATATGACCGGATCAAGGAAGAGATCGGTCGACTGCTTGAAGCTAATTTCATTCGACCTTGTAGGTATGCCGAGTGGATTTCTAACATTGTCCCAGTGGAGAAGAAAGGGTCCGGTAAGTTGAGGGTGTGCATTGACTTCAGAGATTTGAATAGGGCTACACCCAAAGATGAGTATCCTATGCCAATACCCGATATGCTTATTAATGATGCTTCTGGACATAAGGTTATTAGTTTTCTAGATGGTAATGCCGGATACAACCAAATTTTTATGGCCGAAGAGGACATGTACAAGACAACTTTTCGATGCCCTGGTTTCCTTGGTTTATTCGAGTGGACAGTAATGACATTCGGATTAAAAAATGCTGGCGCCACATATCAAAGGGCTATGAATTTGATTTTTATGATTTACTCGGTGTCATACTTGAAGTTTATATTGATGATATTGTTGTCAAATCGGATGCTTTTGAATCTCACTTGGCCGATTTGCATTTAGCTTTTGAAAGAATGAAAAAGTATGGACTGAAAATGAATCCTTTGAAGTGTGCTTTCGGCGTGTCAGCTGGCAAGTTTTTGGGTTTCATTATTCATGAAGATGGTATAGAGATTGATCCCAAAAAGATAGAGGCTATAAAGAAAGTGGAGGCTCCAACATGCAAGAGAGATATGCAAAAATTCCTTGGCAAGGTCAATTATTTGAGAAGGTTCATAGCTAATCTATCAGGGAAAGTTGATGCATTTACTCCTATCCTTCGGTTAAAGAATGATGCTGATTTCACTTGGGGGGCAAAACAGCAAGAAGCATTTGATATGATCAAGAATTATTTGTGCACTCCTCCGGTGATGAGAGCACCCAAGCATAGGGTACCCTTTAGACTTTACATTGCAGCAGAGGAAGGAGTTATTGGTGCTGTTCTAACTCAAGAGACCGAAGGAAAAGAGCATGCCATCACTTATTTGAGCCGCCGCCTATTGGACGCAGAGACAAGGTATACATTTATTGAAAAAATATGTCTATGTTTATATTATGCTTGCACAAAATTGAGACATTATTTAGTACCGAGTGCTTGCATAGTAGCTTGTCAGACCGATGTCATTAAATACATGTTGCATAGACCAATTCTTAGTGGTAGAATTGGCAAGTGGGCTTATGCTTTGATTGAATATGATTTGGCCTATGAATCTCTAAAATCCATGAAAGGCCAAATCGTTGCTAATTTTATTGTTGAACATCGGATTGATGACAAGCATGATGTTGATATAAACTTTGTCTCAATAGTACCATGGAGATTATATTTTGATGGTTCAGTTTGTACCAATGGCCAAGGTGTTGGTATTGTTTACATATCTCCTCATGGTGCTATTTTTGAAGCCTCATGCCGCTTAGAATATTTTTGTGCAAACAATCAAGCCGAATATGAAGCATTATTATTCGGCCTAGAGATGTTACTTGCTATAGGTGTTACACATATTGAGGCTTATGGTGATTCGTTACTAGTGGTGCAGCAAATATCCAAAGTCTTTCTGTGTTTGGATGAATCACTTAATGTTTATCTTGATAAATGTCTAGATATAATTTCTACTTTGGATTGCTTTAGCATTGTTCATATATCTAGACATGACAACTGGAGGGCAAATGAGTTGGCACAGCAAGCATCTGGATACCATGTTGATCATGGCATGTTTCATATTTCTCAAAGTCCGATGTCTTGTCTTACCAGTATAGAAGAGGCCGAACCAGAACCCACTGATTCGGTCATTAACAAAAAATCTAGTGCAGGTGACAATCCCGACTGGAGGAAGCCCATTGTTGATTACTTGTGCAATCCGAGTGAAAGGGTGGACAGGGCTATTCGGCGTATGACTTTCAAGTATACAATGAGAGATGATGGTCTTTATCGCCGAACCATCGATGATGTTCTTCTAAAGTGTTTGGACGAGGACCAGGCAAGAGTTGCTATGGGAGAAGTACATGAAGGTATTTGTGGCACTCACCAGTCGGCTCCCAAGATGAAATGGTTATTGCGACGTGCTGGGTTTTATTGGCCGACTATGATTAATGATTGCTTCAGATATTATAAGGGGTGTGAAGCTTGTCAAAAGTTTGGTGATATTCGATTGGCTCCTGCTGCTATGTTACATCCTATTATCAAACCGTGGCCTTTCAGAGGTTGGGGTTTAGATTTCATTGGACAAATCCATCCGTCTTCCTCAAAAGGGCATCGGTTCGTATTGGTGGCAGCTGATTATTTCACTAAATGGTCTGAAGCAGTACCTCTCAAGAACATGACGCATACGGAGGTAATTCAATTCATAACCGAGCACATTATTCATAGATTCGGTATTCCTCAAACGTTAACTACAGATCAAGGTTCATCTTTCATGTCACACCAAGTCAAAGAGTTTTCCGAATCTTATAACATAAAGTTGCTCAATTCCTCTCCATATTATGCCCAAGCTAATGGACAAGCTGAGTCTAGCAATAAAATTTTAATCAAGCTCATCAAGAAGAAGATTGAGGATAATCCAAGGAGATGGCATGACTTGTTGTCTGAGGCATTATGGGCACATAGAATCTCAAGGCATGGTGCTACGAAAGTGACTCCATATGAGCTAGTATATGGTCAGGAGGTTGTTTTACCGGTGGAAGTAAATTCGAATGCTTTGAGAATAGCCAAACAAAATGATTTATCGGCAATAGACTTCTATAACTTGATGATGGGCAACATTGATGAGGTTGCTGATAAACGTTTGGCTGCTTTGAATGCCATAGAGAGAAATAAGTTGAGGGTGGCAAGGGCTTACAATAAGAAAGTCAAGTTGAAGAATTTTCAAGTTGGCGATCTCGTTTGGAAAGTGATTCTGCCGATTGGTTCGAAAGATAGAAAATTCGGGAAGTGGTCTCCAAGTTGGGAAGGTCCTTTTAGAATTACAAGAGTTGTTCCCGAAAATTCATATTTGGTGGAATCAATACAAGGGGCATTGTTACCTCGAGCTCTCAATGGCAAATATTTGAAGAAGTACCACCCGAGTGTGTGGCAGGAAGCCTAAGTAGGCAATGGCCGATATACGATTATCGCCCTTAGCACAAACATGACCGATACATAATTATCGCCCTGAGAAAAAAAAGTCCGATGGAGTGTTGATATCGTCCTTAGAACAAACACTATGCATATTATTTTTCGGCGTGCAAGCTTTGCCGAAAAGCAGGAGGGCATGTGTTGACACCTGATTTTGGCAAGATACAGATTGCAATGAAGATGGTCTCGAGTGAACGAGTTTTCAGCATAAAAATATTCACGTCACCGAGTGTAATCACTTTGATGTTTCGGTTATATTCATTCGACTTTATCTTACGGACCGAAACTATACTCCGAGTGGCATAATTCAATGTTCCGAGTGGTTTTTGGCCAATCACGTCTTCAAGATGACCTAGTATGAAGGAGCCCTCTTAAGGAATTGTCTTCGTCTCGTCGAGGCAATCGATTTTGATATATAAATCATCTCAATCCGAGTTCATATGCAAAAGTTAGAGGCAATATACTGCTGACCGAACCTCAACGGAAATATGGCGCGAGGTGCCAGACACTTGTCTGATAGGTTGCGCGAGTAATTCGGACATCAAGACGGCCTTGAATCAAAAAACCTTCAACACGGAAAAGTTTCGTCTCGTCGAGCCGATCAATTTTCATACATAATTCGTCTCAATCCGAGATCGTATGAGGCCTGAAGAGACAAATCAAAATCGGGCTATGTTTTCAGTCGGAAATCCAAGTGAAAAGTTTACCATCCGAGTGAAAGTTTACGGTCGAGTGAAAGTTTGCTGACCGGATGAACTTATTATTATCCAAGTGGAAATATAGTCATCCGAGTGAAAATATGATCATCCGAGTGAAATTGTGGTCCAGGTGAAAATATTCCGAGTGAAAAGATTACCATCGGGACGAAAACTTGCCAATTGAATAAGATAGTGCCTTCCGAGTGGAAATATAGTCATCCGAGTGAAAGATTGTCTTCCGAGTGAAAAAGTCCAATCGGACGATCCGAGTGAAAGTATCTAATATCCAAGTGGATGAGCTCAAGTCTGAGTGAAATTGAACATGTGCTCGAAAGTTTATCAAAATGACCTTGGATGAAGAAGTGTTCAATACAGAAGTTGTGCGTATCATCAAGACGGTAAACTTTGATTTTGGAGTCATCATCATCAGAGATAATATATAGCCTACAAATTCACTACGAGACTCAGATAATCCAGTCTTCTGCAAGACCGAGTCCGACTGGAAGATAAAGATGACCTCGAAAAGTATTCAAGATGGCCTTATTTGAAAAAGTGATCAACATGAGAGTTGTTCGTATCGTCGAGGTGCACAAGTTTGATATTTGGGCCGTCTCGATCGGAGATCATATGCAAGCCCGGCGGCCCGTGCAAGAAGGAAGACAGAGTTTGGGCCAGATTCAGACTGAATCCGAGTTGGAATAGAATTAGGACTCTAGGACGTGAATTGATGTAATTTTTCTTGTAAGGAAAGCCTAGATGAATCCTTTAATTGTACGGGAAGTCCAGCCGCCTCTTATATATGTTAGGGGTGACGGCCGATTGAACAACACACAATCGAACAAATCAATATACTACTTTTTCATCTATGTTTTATCTCTCCACCATTTTTCTATCTCGTTTTTCGCTGTTCTTCGTGTTTGAGAGCTGCGAATCCCGAGGCTCTAGGGGCGAGCGAATCGACCTAGGGAAGCCCATAGCCTCTGCACTCCCTGATGGGGTCCCTCCTGGGGGTGTGGGGTTTTCGGGTCTGCAAAAGCGCCCGTCGACTGTCTTGTGTATCGCACTATCGGTCGGGTCTCCTTCGACGTGAGCTGCGGTGCATCACCCCCGGCGTCGAGGGTACACGTGACGTGTCCGTGTGTCAATAATATGCATGATTGCTTATAGCCTTGTATTTCTTCTCCGATATTTGGGTTTTGTTTGGCCAACTTGATCTATTTATCTTGCAATGGGAAGAGGTGCTTTGTGATGGATTCGATCTTACGGTGCTTGATCCAAGTGACAGGAGGGGAACGGACATGTATGTATCGTTGCCATTAAGGATAACAAGATGGGGGTCTATTTCTACATAAATAGATCTTGTCTACATCATATCATCGTTCTTATTGCATTACTCTATTTCTCCATGAACTTAATACACTAGATGCATACTGGATAGCGGTTGATGTGTGGAGTAATAGTAGTAGATGCAGGCAGGAGTCGGTCTACTAATCTTGGATGTGATGCCTATATAATGATCACTGCCTGGATATTGTCATGATTATTTGAAGCTCTATCAATTGCTCAATAGTAGTTCGTTTACCCACCATTTGCTATTTTTCTCGTGAGAAGCCACTAGTGAAACCTACGCCCCCCGGGTCTCTTCTTTATTATATTTGCCTTCACGATCTATTTTTATGTTCTTTTATTTTCAGATCTATTAAACCAAAAATACAAAAATACTTTGCCGCATTTTTTTGGTGATCTATCTATCAATTTATTACAACTTTCTCACATCCACTTGCCAATTTCTGGTGCCGTTCCCCGAAAGGGATTGACAACCCCTTTAATACGCCGGGTTGCGAATATTTGTTATTTGTGTGCAGGTTCCATTCACGTAATGTTGCGTGGTTCTCCTACTGGTTCGATAACCTTGGTCTCATCACTGAGGGAAATACATACCATTGTTGTGCTGCATCATCCCTTCCTTTTTGGGGAAATACCGACGTAGTTCAAGCAAAATCAAAAGGAATTTCTGGCGCCGTTGCTAGGGAGACATCATCAACTTGTACCAGGTTCCTAATCACAAATCTCATCTCCTTGCAATTTACATTATTTGCCATTTGTCTCTCGTTTTCCTCTCCCCCACTTCACAAAAATTTGCCATTTTATTCGCCCTCTTTTTTGTTTGCCATTTTCTCGTCAGATATGTTTTTGAGTGCAATCTTGTTGCATAGTCACAATGACTCAAGAGAACACCAAGTTGTGTGATTTCTCCAGTACCAACAACAATGATTTTATTAGCACTCCGATGAAGGAAATATGCCCTAGAGGCAATAAAAAAATTTATTTATATTTCCTTATATCATGATAAATGTTTATTATTCATGCTAGAATTGTATTAACCAGAAACTTAGTACATGTGTGAATATAAGACAAATAGAGTGTCACTAGTATGCCTCTACTTGACTAGCTTGTTAATCAAAGATGGTTAAGTTTCCTAGCCATGGACAAGAGTTGTCATTTGATGAACGGGGTCACATCATTAGAGAGTGATGTGATTGACTTGACCCATTCGTTAGCTTAGCACGATGATCGTTTAGTTTGCTGCCTATTGCTTTCTTCATAACTTATGCATGTTCCTATGACTATGAGATTATGCAACTCCCGAATACCGGAGGAACACTTAGTGTGCTATCAAACGTCACAACGTAACTGGGTGACTATAAAGATGCTCTAGAGGTGTCTCCGATGGTGTTTGTTGAGTTGGCATAGATCGAGATTAGGATTTGTTACTCCGATTGTCGGAGAGGTATATCTGGGCCCTCTCGGTAATGCACATCACTATAAGCCTTGCAAGAAATGTGACTAATGAGTTAGTTGCGGGATGATGCATTAAGGAACGAGTAAAGAGACTTGCCAGTAATGAGATTGAACTAGGTATTGAAATACCGACGATCGAATCTTGGGCAAGTAACATACCGATGACAAAGGGAACAACGTATGTTGTTATGCGGTTTGACCGGTAAAGATCTTCGTCGAATATGTAGGAACCAATATGAGCATCCAGGTTCCGCTATTAGTTATTGATCAGAAGTGGGTCTCGGTCGTGTCTACATAGTTCTTGAACCCGTAGGGTCCGCATGATTAACATTCGGTGATGATCGATATTATGAGTTTATGTGTTTTGATATACCGAATGTAGTTTGAAGTCCCGGATATGATCATGGACATGACGAGGAGTCTCGAAATGGTCGAGACACAAAGATCGATATATTGGAAGGCTATGTTTGGACATCGGAATGGTTTCGGATGAGTTCAGGCATTTACCGAAGTATCGGGGAGTTACCGGAACCCCCCAGGGAGTGTATGGGCCTTATTAGGACTTAGTGGGAGAGAGGAGGAGGCGGCCAAGGTGGAGGGTATGACCCCCCAAGCCCAATCCGAATTTGGTGGGGGCCGGCCCCCCTTTCCTTCCTTCTGTCTCCCCCTTCCTTCCTCTCCTACTCCAACTAGGGAAGGGGGAATCCTACTCCCGGTGGGAGTAGGACTCCACCTTTGGGCGCGCCATGAGAGGGTCGGCCCTCCCCCTCCTCCACTCCTTTATATACGAGGGAGGGGGTGAGGGAGTCCTGGATTAGGGGGTCCTCGGACAGCTGGACTATATACTTTGGCCGGACTGTTGGACTATGAAGATACAAGATTAAAGACTTCGTCCCGTGTCCGGGTGGGACTCTCCTTTGCGTGGAAGGCAAGCTTGGAAATTCGGATATGTAGATGTCCTCCCTTGTAACTGACTCTATGTAACCCTAGCCCCCTTCGGTGTCTATATAAACCGGAGGGTTTAGTCCGTAGGACAAGGACAATCATAATCATAGGCTAGCTTCTAGGGTTTAGCCTCTACGATCTCGTGGTAGATCAACTCTTGTAATACTCATATCATCAAGATCAATCAAGCAGGAAGTATTACCTCCATCGAGAGGGCCCGAACCTGGGTAAACATCGTGTCCCCTGCCTCCTGTTACCATCTGCCTTAGACGCATAGTTCAGGACCCCCTACCCGAGATCTGCCGGTTTTGACACTAACATTGGTGCTTTCATTGAGAGTTCCACTATGTCGTCGCCATAAGGCTTGATGGCTCCTTCGATCATCGGCAACGATGTGATCCAGGGTGAGGTTTTTCTCCCCGGACAGATCTTCGTATTCGGCGGCTTCGTACTGCGGGCCAACTCGCTTGGCCATCTGGAGCAGATCGAGAGCTACGCCCCTGGCCATCAGGTCAGGTTTGGAAGCTTAAACTACACTGCCGACATCCGCGAAGACTTGATGTTCGACGGATTCGAGCCCATGTCAGGTGCGCCGCACAGTCTCGACGAGCATGACTTAGCTCTGCCGCCGGACGGTGTCCGGGAGATCACACCTGTGGCCACTCCGACCCTTAATCCGGAGCAGATCGGGCCATCCGAGTACGGGTGGATAGACCCCGCCACGGAGGCCGCATACTCAGCGGCGATTGAGCCGAATACTGACTTCACCCCCTATGAGACCTGTGTTGCCGGACCCTTGGATTCATCCCCGGCCACAGGCTCTGAACCGCCTGCGTCCGTGCCCATCGAATCTGATTGGGCACCGATCATGGAGTTTACCTCCGCAGATATCTTTCAGCACTCGCCCTTGGGCGACGTGCTAAATTCATTGAGGTCTCTCTCCTTGTCAGGAGACCCTCGGCCGAACTATGTCCGGCTTGAGTGGGAAGCGGACAACTAAGAAATTCATTGCCCACCCACCACCCACTTAATAGCCACTATCGACGACTTAACCGACAGGCTTGATTTCGGCTCCGAAGACATCGACGGTATGGACGACGATGCAGGAGAAGAACAGGAACCACCGCCCACAGGGCGCTGGACAGCCACTCCATCACACGATATATACATGGTGGATACACCCAAAGATAACAATGACGAGGAACAGAAGGATGCAGCGGAGGGTAATCCCCTTGAGAAGCAACCAAAACAACGACGTAGGCGCCGCTCCAAATCCCACCTCGGCAAAAACAATGATAACAACACAGGAAAGAATAATACCTCGGTCGACTCCAAAGCAAACAACGACCACATGGACCCAGCGATAGAGCAGGATGGACCAGCGGACGCCGAACATAGTACGGAGCCGTTGCCCGATCACGGCGACGCCGAGGGTAAAGCTCACCAACCTGTCTCCAGAGAGTAGAATGATGTCTACTACACAACCTTCTTCTTGTAGACGTTGTTGGGCCTTCAAGTGCAGAGGTTTGTAGGACAGTAGCAAATTTCCCTCAAGTGGATGACCTAAGGTTTATCAATCCATGGGAGGCGTAGGATGAAGATGGTCTCTCTCAAGCAACCCTGCAACCAAATAACAGAGAGTCTCTTGTGTCCCCAACACACCCAATACAATGGTAAATTGTATAGGTGCACTAGTTCGGCGAAGAGATGGTGATACAAGTGGTATATGGATGGTAGATAAAGGTTTTTGTAATCTGAAAATACAAAAACTGCAAGGTAACTAATGATAAAAGTGAGCACAAACGGTATTGCAATGCATTGAAACAAGGCCTAGGGTTCATACTTTCACTAGTGCAAGTTCCCTCAATAATAATAACATAATTGGATCATATAACTATCCCTCAACATGCAACAAAGAATCACTCCAAAGTCACTAATAGTGGAGAACAAACGAAGAGATTATGGTAGGGTACAAAACCACCTCAAAGCTATTCTTTCCAATCAATCCGTTGGGCTATTCCTATAAGTGTCACAAATAGCCCTAGAGTTTGTACTAGAATAACAACTTAAGACACAAATCAACCAAAACCCTAATGTCACCTAGATACTCCAATGTCACCTCAATTATCCGTGGGTATGATTATACGATATGCATCACACAATCTCAGATTCATCTATTCAACCAACACATAGAACCTCAAAGAGTGCCCCAAAGTTTCTACCGGAGAGTCAAGACGAAAATGTGTGCCAACCCCTATGCATAGATTCCCAAGGTCACGGAATCCGCAAGTTGATCACCAAAACATACATCAAGTGGATTAATAGAATACCCCATTGTCACCACGGGTATCCCACGCAAGACATACATCAAGTGTTCTCAAATCCTTAAAAACTCAGTCCGATAAGATAACTTCAAAGGGAAAACTCAATCTATTACAAGAGAGTGGAGGGGGAGAAACATCATAAGATCCAACTATAATAGCAAAGCTCGCGATACATTAAGATCGTACCACCTCAAGAACACGAGAGAGAGAGAGAGAGAGATCAAACACATAGCTACTGGTACATACCCTCAGCCCCGAGGGAGAACTACTCCCTCCTCGTCATGGAGAGCACCGGGATGATGAAGATGGCCACCGGAGAGGGATTGCCCCCTCCGGCAGGGTGCCGGAATGGGTCTAGATTGGTTTTCGGTGGCTACGGAGGCTTCTGGCGGCGGAATTCCCGATCTATTGTGCTTCCCGATAGTTTTAGGGTATATGGATATATATAGCGGAAGAAATACATCAGGGGAGCCACGAGGGGCCCACGAGGGTGGAGGGCGCGCCCAGGGGGGTGGGCGCGCCCCCCTGCCTCATGCTCTCCTCGTTGATGTTGGGGAACGTAGTAATTTCAAAATTTTCCTACGCACACGCAAGATCATGGTGATGCATAGCAACGAGAGGGGAGAGTGTTGTCTACGTACCCTCATAGACCGAAAGCGGAAGCGTTAGCACAACGCGGTTGATGTAGTCGTACGTCTTCACGATCCGACCGATCAAGTACCGAACGCACGGCACCTCCGAGTTCTGCACACGTTCAACTCGATGACGTCCCTCGAAGTCCGATCCAGCCGAGCTCTGAGGGAGAGTTCCGTCAGCATGACGGCGTGGTGACGATGATGATGTTCTACCGACGCAGGGCTTCGCCTAAGCACCGCTACGATATGACCGAGGTGGATTATGGTGGAGAGGGGCACCGCACACGGCTAAGAGATCAAGAGATCAATTGTTGTGTCTATGGGGTGCCCCCTGGCCACGTATATAAAGGAGTGGAGGAGGGGAGGGGCCGGCCCTCTCTATGGCGCGCCCTAGGGGAGTCCTACTCCCACCGGGAGTAGGATTCCCCCTTTCCTAGTAGAACTAGGATCCCTTCTAAGTAGTAGGAGTAGGAGAGAAGTAAAGGGAAGGGAGAAGGAGAAGGAAGGAAGGGGGCGTCCCCCCTCCCTAGTCCAATTCGGACTAGCCCATGGGGAGGGGTGCGGCCACCCTTTGAGGCCTTTCTCTCCTTTCCGTATGGCCCATTAAGGCCCAATACGAATTCCCGTAATTACCCGGTACTCCCGAAAATACCCGAATCACTCGGAACCTTTCCGATGTCCGAATATAGTCGTCCAATATATCGATCTTTACGTCTCGACCATTTCGAGACTCCTTGTCATGTCCCTGATCTCATCCGGGACTCTGAACTCCTTCGGTACATCAAAACACATAAACTCATAATATAACCGTCATCGAACTTTAAGCGTGCGGACCCTACGGGTTCAAAAACTATGTAGACATGACCGAGACACGTCTCCGGTCAATAACCAATAGCGGAACCTGGATGCTCATATTGGCTCCCACATATTCTACAAAGATCTTTATCAGTCAGACCGCATAACTACATACGTTGTTCCCTTTGTCATCGGTATGTTACTTGCCCGAGATTCGATCGTCGGAATCTCAATACCTAGTTCAATCTCGTTACCGGAAAGTCTCTTTACTCGTTCCGTAACACATCATCCCACAACTAACTCATTAGTTGCAATGCTTGCAAGGCTTATAGTGATATGCATTACTGAGTGGGCCCAGAGACACCTCTCTGACAATCGGAGTGACAAATCCTAATCTCGAAATATGCCAACCCAACAAGTACCTTCGGAGACACCTGTAGAGCACCTTTATAATCACCTAGTTACGTTGTGACGTTTGGTAGCACACAAAGTGTTCCTCCGGTAAACAGGAGTTGCATAATCTCATAGTCATAGGAACATGTATAAGTCATGAAGAAAGCAATAGCAACAAACTAAACGATCAAGTGCTATGCTAACGGAATGGGTCAAGTCAATCACATCATTCTCTAATGATGTGACCCCATTAATCAAATGGCAACTCATGTCTATGGCTAGGAAACTTAACCATCTTTGATTCAACGAGCTAGTCAAGTAGAGGCATACTAGTGACGTACTGTTTGTCTATGTATTCACACATGTATTATGTTTCCGGTTAATACAATTCTATCATGAATAATAAACATTTACCATGATATAAGTAAATAAATAATAACTTTATTATTGCCTCTAGGGCATATTTCCTTCAGTCTCCCACTTGCACTAGAGTCAATAATCTAGTTCACATCGTCATGTGATTTAACATCAATAGTTCACATCACCATGTGATTAACACCCATAGTTCACATCGTCAGGTGACCAACACCCAAAGGGTTTACTAGAGTCAATAATCTAGTTCACATCGCTATGTGATTAATACCCAAAGAGTACTAAGGAGTGACCATGTTTTGCTTGTGAGGGAAATTTAGTCAACGGGTCTGCCACATTCAGATCCGTATGTATTTTGCAAATTTCAATGTCAACAATGCTCTGCACGGAGCTACTCTAGCTAATTGCTCCCACTTTCAATATGTATCCAGATTGAGACTTTGAGTCATCTGGATCAGTGTCAAAACTTGCATCGACGTAACCCGTTATGACGAACCTTTTGTCACCTCCATAATCGAGAAACATATCCTTATTCCACTAAGGATGATTTTGACCAATGTCCAGTGATCTACTCCTAGATCACTATTGTGCTCCCTTGCCAAACACAGGGCTGGGTATACAATAGGACTGGTATACAACATGGCATACTTTATAGAACCTATGGCTGAGGCATAGGGAATGACTTTCATTCTCTCTCTATCTTCTGCCGTGGTCGGGTTTTGAGTCTTACCCAGTTTCACACCTTGTAACACAGGCAAGAACTCTTTCTTTAACTATTCCATTTTGAACTACTTCAAAATCTTGTCAAGGTATGTACTCATTGAAAAACTTATCAAGCGTCTTGATCTATCTCTATAGATCTTGATGCTCAATATGTAAGCAGCTTCACCGAGGTCTTTCTTTGAAAAAACTCCTTTCAAACATTCCTTTATGCTTTGCAGAATAATTCTACATTATCTCCGATCAACAATATGCCATTCACATATACTTATCAGAAATGTTGTAGTGCTCCCACTCACTTTCTTGTAAATACAGGCTTCACCGCAAGTCTGTATAAAACTATATGCTTTGATCAACTTATCAAAGTGTATATTCCAACTCCGAGATGCTTGCACCAGTCCATAGATGGATCGCTAGAGCTTGCATATTTTGTTAGTACCTTTAGGATTGACAAAACCTTCTGGTTGCATCATATACAACTCTTCTTTAATAAATCCATTAAAGAATGCAGTTTTGTTTATTCATTTGCCAAATTTCATAAAATGCAGCAATTGCTAACATGATTCAGACAGACTTAAGCATAGATACGAGTGAGAAACTCTCATCGTAGTCAACACCTTGAACTTGTCGAAAACCTTTTTGCGACAATTCTAGCTTTGTAGATAGTAACACTACTATCAGCGTCCGTCTTCCTCTTGAAGATCCATTTAATCTCAATGGCTCGCCGATCAATGGGCAAGTCAATCAAAGTCCATACTTTGTTCTCATACATGGATCTTATCTCAGATTTAATGGCCTCAAGCCATTTCGCGGAATCTGGGCTCATCATCGCTTCCTCATAGTTCGTAGGCTCGTCATGGTCAAGTAACATGACCTCTAGAACAGGGTTACCGTACCACTTTGGTGCGGATGTCAGGTTTACCTATGAGGTTCGGTAGTAACTTGATCTGAAGTTACATGATCATCGTCATTAGCTTCCTCACTAATTGGTGTAGTAGTCACAGGAACAGATTTCTGTGATGAATTACTTTCCAATAAGGGAGCAGGTACAGTTACCTCATCAAGTTCTACTTTCCTCACACTCACTTCTTTCGAGAGAAAACCCTTCTCTAGAAAGGATCCATTCTCAGCAATGAATATCTTGCCTTTGGATCTGTGATAGAAGGTGTACCCAACATTTTCTTTTGGGTATCCTATGAAGACACACTTCTCTGACTTGGGTTTGAGCTTATCAGGTTGAAACTTTTTCACATAAGCATTGCAACCTCAAACTTTAAGAAATGACAACTTAGGTTTCTTGCCAAACCATAGTTCATATGGTGTCATCTCAACGGATTTAGATGGTGCCCTATTTAATGTGAATGTAGCTGTCTCTAATGCATAACCCCAAAACGATAGTGGTAAATCGGTAAGAGACATCATAAATCGCACCATATCTAATAAAGTACGGTTACGAAGTTCGGACACACCATTACACTGTGGTGTTCCAGGTGGCGTGAGTAGTGAAACTATTTCACATTGTTTTAACTGAAGCACAAACTCGTAACTCAAATATTTTACTTCTGCGATCATATCGTAGAAACTTTTATTTTGTTACGATGATTCTGCACTTTACTCTGAAATTCTTTGAACTTTTCAAATGTTTCAGACTTGTGTTTCATCAAGTAGATATACTCATATCTGCTCAAATCATCTGTGAAGATCAGAAAATAATGATACTTGCCGCGAGCTTCAATATTCATCGGACCACATACATCAGTATGCATGATTTCCAACAAATCTGTTGCTTGCTGCATTGTTCCGGAGAACGGAGTCTTAGTCATCTTGCCCATGAGGCATGGTTCGCAAGCATCAACTGATTCATAATCAAGTGATTCCAAAAGCCCATCAGCATGGATTTTCTTCATGCGCTTTACACCAATATGACCTAAACGGCAGTGCCACAAATAAGTTGCACTATCATTATTAACTTTGCATCTTTTGGCTTCAATATTACAAGAATGTGTATCACCACGATCGAGATCCAACAAACCATTTTCATTGGGTGTATGACCATAGAAGGTTTTATTCATGTAAACAGAACAACAATTTATTCTCTTACTTAAATGAATAACCGTATTGCAATAAACATGATCAAATCATATTCATGCTCAACGCAAACACCAAATAACACTTATTTAGGTTCAACACTAATCCCGAAAGTATAGGGAGTGTGCGATGATGATCATATCAATCTTGGAACCATTTCCAATACACATCGTCACTTCACCCTTAACTAGTCTCTATTCATTCTGCAACTCCCGTTTCGACTTACTATTCTTAGCAACTGAACTAGTATCAAATACTAAGGGGTTGCTGTAAACATTAGTAAAGTACACATCAATAACATGTATATCAAATATACCTATGTTCACTTTACCATCCTTCTTATCCGCCAATTTCTTGGGGTAGTTCCACTTCCAGTCACCAGTCCCTTTGCAGTAGAAGCACTCAGTTTCAGGCTTAGGTCCAGACTTGGGTTTTTCACTTGAGCAGCAACTTGCTTGCCGTTCTTCTTGAAGTTCCCCTTTCTTCCCTTTGTCCCTTTACTTGAAACTAGTGGTTTTGTTTACCATCAACACTTGATGCTTTTCTTGATTTCTACCTTCGTCGATTTCAGCATCACGAAGAGCTTGGGAATCGTTTTCGTTATCCCTTGCATATTATAGTTCATCACGAAGATTTACTAACTTGGTGATGGTGACTAGAGAATTCTGTCAATCACTATTTTATCTGGAAGATTAACTCCCACTTGATTCAAGCGATTGTAGTACCTAGACAATCTGAGCACATGCTCACTGCTTGAGCTATTCTCCTCCATCTTTTAGCTATAGAACTTGTTGGAGACTTCATATCTCTCAACTCGGGTATTTACTTGAAATATTAACTTCAACTCCTGTAACATCTCATATGGTCCATGACGTTCAAAACGTCTTTGAAGTCCCGATTCTAAGACGTTTAAGCATGGTGCACTAACCTATCAAGTAGTCATCATATTGGGCTAGCCAAACGTTCATAACATCTGCATCTGCTCCTGCAATAGGTTTGTCACCT
This sequence comes from Triticum urartu, assembly GCF_003073215.2. NCBI lineage: Eukaryota > Viridiplantae > Streptophyta > Magnoliopsida > Poales > Poaceae > Triticum > Triticum urartu. The sequence continues at coordinate 195,270,696 of NC_053025.1, forward strand.
AGCGGTGCATCAAGGACATAATCCTTCTGTGCAGCAATGAGGATAAACCTCAGATCACGGATCTAATCCACATCATTGCTACTAACATCTTTCAACTTAGTTTTCTCTAGGAACATATAAAAATTAAACGGGGAGCAACATCGCGAGCTATTGATCTACAACATAGATATGCTAATACTACTAGGACTAAGTTCATGATAAATTAAAGTTCAATTAATCATATTACTTAAGAACTCCCACTTAGATAGACATCCCTCTAATCATCTAAGTGATCGCGTGATCCAAATCAACTAAACCATAACCGATCATCACGTGGAATGGAGTAGCTTCCAATGGTGAACATCATTATGTTGATCATATCTACTATATGATTCACGCTCGACCTTTCGGTCTCAGTGTTCCAAGGCCATATCTGCATATGCTAGGCTCGTCAAGTTTAACCTGAGTATTCTATGTGTGCAAAACTGGCTTGCACCCGTTGTAGATGGACGTAGAGCTTATCACACCCGATCATCACGTGGTGTCTGGGAACGACAAACTTTGGCAACGGTGCATACTCAGGGAGAACACTTTTATCTTGAAATTTAGTGAGAGACCATCTTATAATGCTACCGCCGAACTAAGCAAAATAAGATGTATAAAAGACAAACATCACATGCAAGCAAAATATGTGACATGATATGGCCATCATCATCTTGTGCCTTTGATCTCCATCTCCAAAGCATCGTCATAATTTCCATCGTCACCGGCATGACACCATGATCTCCATCATCTTGATCTATATCAATGTGTCGTCACATGGTAGTCTCGCCAACTATTGCTCTTGCAACTATTGCTATCGCATAGCGATAAAGTAAAGCAATTTTTTGGCGCTTGCATCTTATGCAATAAAGAGACAACCATAAGGCTTCTTACAGTTGCCGATAACTTCAACAAAACATGATCATCTTATACAACAACTTATATCTCATCACGTCTTGACCATATCACATCACAACATGCCCTGCAAAAACAAGTTAGACGTCCTCTATTTTGTTGTTGCAAGTTTTACGTGGCTGCTACGGGCTTAGCAAGAACCATTCTTACCTACGCATCAAAACCACAACGATAGTTTGTCAAGTTGGTGCTATTTTAACCTTCTCAAGGACCGGGCGTAGCCACACTCAGTTCAACTAAAGTTGGAGAAACTGACACCCACTAGTCACCTGTGTGCATAGCACGGCGGTAAAACCAGTCTCGCGTAAGCGTACGCGTCATGTCCGGGCCGCTTCATCCAACAATACCGCCAAACCAAAGTGTGACATGCTGGTAAGCAGTATGACTTATATCGCCCACAACTCACTTGTGTTCTACTCGTGCATAATACATCAACGCATAAAACCTGGCTCCAATACCACTGTTGGGGAACGTAGTAATTTCAAAATTTTCCTACGCACACGCAAGATCATGGTGATGCATAGCAACGAGAGGGGAGAGTGTTGTCTACGTACCCTCGTAGACCGAAAGCGGAAGCGTTAGCACAATGCGGTTGATGTAGTCGTACGTCTTCACGATCCGACCGATCAAGTACCGAATGCACGACACCTTCGAGTTCTGCACACGTTCAACTCGATGATGTCCCTCGAACTCCGATCCATCCAAGCTTTGAGGGAGAGTTCCGTCAGCACGACGGCGTGGTGACGATGATGATGTTCTACCGACGCAGGGCTTCGCCTAAGCACCGCTACGATATGACCGAGGTGGATTATGGTGGAGAGGGGCACCACACACGGCTAAGAGATCAAGAGATCAATTGTTGTGTCTATGGGGTGCCCCCTGGCCACGTATATAAAGGAGTGGAGGAGGGGAGGGGCCGACCCTCTCTATGGCACGCCCTAGGGGAGTCCTACTCCCACCGGGAGTAGGATTCCCCCTTTCCTAGTAGAACTAGGATCCATTCCAAGTAGTAGGAGTAGGAGAGAAGGAAAGGGAAGGGAAAAGGAGAAGGAAGGAAGGGGCGCCCCCCTCCCTAGTCCAATTCGGACCAGCCCATGGGGAGGGGTGCGGCCACCCTTTGAGGCCTTTCTCTCCTTTCCCGTATGGCCCATTAAGGCCCAATACGAATTCCCATAACTCCCCCATACTCCCAAAAATACCCAAATCACTCGGAACCTTTCCGATGTCCGAATATAGTCGTCCAATATATCGATCTTTACGTCTTGACCATTTCGAGACTCCTCGTCATGTCCCCGATCTCATCCGGGACTCCGAACTCCTTCGGTACATCAAAACACATAAACTCATAATATAACCGTCATCGAACCTTAAGCGTGCGGACCCTACGGGTTCGAGAACTATGTAGAAATGACCGAGACACGTCTCCGGTCAATAACCAATAGCGGAACCTGGATGCTCATATTGGCTCCCACATATTGTACGAAGATCTTTATCGGTCAGACTGCATAACTACATACGTTGTTCCCTTTGTCATCGGTATGTTACTTGCCCGAGATTCGATCGTCGGTATCTCAATACCTAGTTCAATCTCGTTACCGGCAAGTCTCTTTACTCGTTCCGTAACACATCATCCCGCAACTAACTCATTAGTTGCAATGCTTGCAAGGCTTATAGTGATGTGCATTACCGAGTGGGCCCAGAGATACCTCTCCGACAATCAGAGTGACAAATCCTAATTTCGAAATACGCCAACCCAATAAGTACCTTCGGAGACACCTGTAGAGCACCTTTATAATCACCCAGTTACGTTGTGACATTTGGTAGCACACAAAGTGTTCCTCCGGTAAACGGGAGTTGCATAATCTCATAGTCATAGGAACATGTATAAGCCATGAAGAAAGCAATAGCAACAAACTAAACAATCAAGTGCTATGCTAACGGAATGGGTCAAGTCAATCACATAATTGTCTAATGATGTGACCCCGTTAATCAAATGACAACTCATGTCTATGGCTAGGAAACTTAACCATCTTTGATTCAACGAGCTAGTCAAATAGAGGCATACTAGTGACATACTGTTTGTCTATGTATTCACACATGTATTATGTTTCCGGTTAATACAATTCTAGCATGAATAATAAACATTTACCATGATATAAGGAAATAAATAATAACTTTATTATTTCCTCTAGGGCATATTTCCTTCAGTTGATCCCCTGCCGTGCACTCCAAGTCTCTTGTATTGCTTTCTTTCCAAAAATAACTTTTCTGAAGGTTTCATTCTGTTTGGGCTCCGTTTGATATTCCTTTTCTACGAAACACTGAAACAAGGGAAAAACAAAAACTGGCACTGGGCTCTGGGTTAATAGGTTAGTCCCAAAAATCATATAAAATAGCATATAAAAAAACCAAGGTTGATAATATAATAGCATGGAACAATCAAAAATTATAGATACATTGGAGACGTATCAGAGAACAGTCCGGACGATGATGCACACATCATCCTAGAAAGGTACTTGGAGCAAGAGAACCTCCATATAGGCTTATTGCCACCGCGAGGAGTCTAAAGAAGCAGAAGCAAAGGATTAAAGCTACACAAAATACACTCAATAGTAGATGGAACAAAGTGCTCGACACTGAAGAAAAGTACGGTGGCAGTTGCCACACAAAGAGCTATCCAAAGCGCAAGCTGCTGCCTGAATTCGATGACGAGGCTTTAGAGCCCACACAGCCAAAAAATAAAACGGTTGATTAGCCGGATCGACCACCCCGTGGCCGCGATAGGGCGGCTAACGATGTTGAACATAAGTCAGTGCACAATTTACATGATGACTTGCACCAAAAAGCCGGTCTGACCAGGTCCATCTACGGATCTAGGAAGCGCGCTCCGGCACAGAATCAAAACAGAACACTACAACCATCAGAACGCCATGGCACACCCAAATACAGGGGTGCCGCGCACCCCCTATGCTTCAGCGATGAGGTGCTGGATCACGAATTTCCCGAAGGATTCGAACCCGTGAACATAGAGGCATACGACGGAACGACAGACCCTGGGCTCTGGATTGGGGACTTTATCCTTCATATCCACATGGCTTGCGGAGATGATCTCCACGCCATCAAATACTTACCCCTCAAGTTGAAAGGACCAGCTCGGCACTGGCTGAAGAGCCTCACCGAAAACTCAATTGGAAGTTGGGAAGAGCTCGAAGATGCTTTTAGGACTAATTTTCAAGGGACCTATGTCCGACCTCTGGATGCAGACGATTTAAGTCACATAATTCAACAGCCCGGAGAGTCAGCCCGAAGCTTTGGAACAGATTCCTCACTAAGAAGAATCAAATTGTCGACTGCCCGAATGCCGAAGCCTTAGCGGCTTTCAAACACAGTGTCCGGGACGAATGGCTCGCCAGACACCTCGGTCAGGAAAAACCGAGGACAATGGCAGCCCTAACAAGCCTTATGACCCGCTTTTGCGCGGGCGGAGATAGTTGGCTGGCCCGTAGCGGCACCAGCGACCCAAGCACATCCAAAGTCAGGGATGGCAATGGAAAACCACGCCGCAATAAAAGCAAGTGTCGAAACAATGAAGACAACCCAGACAACACGGCGGTAAACGCCGGATTCAGGGGCTCTCGACCTGATCAACGAAAAAATCCATTTAAAGGCAGCAGAGACGGACCGTCCAGCCTAAACAAGATTCTAGACAGATTATGTCAGATTCATGGAACCTCCAACAAACCGGCAAATCACACCAACAGGGAATGCTGGGTCTTCAAGCAGGCCGGCAAGCTAAACGCCGACCACAAGGGGAGGGAGACACCAAGCGAAGACGAGGATGAGCCTCGCCAGCCGAACACCGGGGGAGAGAAAAAATTCCCACCAGAGGTCAAAAATGTGAACATGGTTCACGTAACGAAGAGGAGGAGCAAACGCGCACTCCGAGACATATGCGCCGTGGAGCCCGTCACCCCCAAGTTCAACCCCTGGTCGGCCTGCCCGATCACCTTTGATCGTAGGGATCACCCAACTAGTATTCGGCATGGAGGATCAGCTGCCTTGGTACTAGACCAAATAATTGACGGATACCATCTCACCCGAGTCCTTATGGACGGCGGCAGTAGTCTTAATATGATATATCAGGACACAGTCCGCAAAATGGGGATAGACCCGACAAGAATCAGCCAAAGCAATACTACCTTTAAAGGAGTAATACCAGGCCCAGAGGCCCGCTACACAGGCTCTCTAATACTAGAGGTTGTATTTGGTTCTCCCGACAACTTCCGAAGTGAAAATTTAACCTTCGACATCGCTCCGTCCTGAAGTGGCTATCAAGCACTACTCGGAAGAACGACCTTCACTCGTTTTAATGCAATACCACATTACGCTTATATTAAGCTTAAGATGCCCGACTCACATGGCATCATCATAGTTAGCAGAAACACAGAACGTTCCTTACGTGCGGAAGAATGTGTGGCGGCTTTGGCATCCGAACACTGAGTGGCCTCTCCAACCAGAATAAATGATCGATCGTCAAGACCGCGGACACGGCTAGACGAGTCCGGCGCACCACTAGCTATAATAGCCCAGATAAACCTAAGGCTGGGTCAATGGATATACCCCTGTGGGTGGTGCTAGGGGCTTCCCATGTGTAAAAAGGACTACAGTTCGACTTGATCTTATTTAGATTGAATTTTAATGGTTTATTAAGAATAACCAATTTTTCGCACGAAAACTTTCACTTGGGCTTTTCTCTCTTACAGATGATCATCGTGCTACACCCTTCCAGGATACGGCACAACGGAGACACAGGCGCAGACGAGCAGCAGGGCCCCCTTCAAAGGTTTCTTTTTAGATTAAGACCCTGTGTAAACCTTTTTTACTGTCTCTTGTTGCTTCACACCCTCAGGATACTCAACATAACCAAGAGGGATGCTGGCGTTATTGACATTTTCATCACGTCAGGCTAATGCACATACCTGGAAATTCAGTGCTTATTATCGAGGGCGTTACTCAGCCCAGTATGCATTGTAAAGACCGAATACCTTAGGGAGTGTTCGGCGTTGCGAGTTTGGCCTTATATGCATCAGCTCCGAATCATGTCTTTGGTCAATACTTGGGTTTGCCCGGCTCCCGTGTTTTGCTACCTTACGTTCCTCTCTATCGGCTAAGGTGGCACCGGGAGAACTACTGCGATTGTGCCCTGGTTCATTTGGATGAGCACCTCAGTAGAGAAAGCCGAAAACTGACTGTCATGATAAAGCGCGAGACTGGTCAACCACTCGAGAACTCAGCGGAATCTTCGCGATTCCTCCGCATTAACGAAGGACCGGTTTCCCGGTCATGTATGTACGCGCATCGTATTCGGATAAGCGCGGAAGTACCAGGGGCTATATAGTAGCCCCACTGTCAAACTCCTATGGCTAAGTGAAAGTGTTAAAGCAATATAGTCCGATTGCCTTGTTCCCCGCGCTATCACCTCCTTAATGGACCAAGACGCTGGATCAAGTGTGAATACGCGCTTTTCCGAACACCCCCGCATTATATGCGTGGGGGCTGAAGCCGACGACTGCAAACTTTCAGGTTATATACATACATAAAACGGCCGCACAGGAGGCATCATAATACTTTCAGGCAAAAGTATAAACACAACCTTTATAATCCAAATAGCATTGTTTTTACAATTGGGATACATATCACTCAAACATAATACTCTTCGAGCACTGAGCCTCTATTAAACGAGCGCCTTCTAGGACTTCTTCAAAATAGTGCTCGGCCAAGACCTGGCCTACAGCCGGACCCCGGTTTGCAATAGCGGTGGCATCCATCTCTGCCCAGTATGTCTTAACACGGGCAAGAGCCATCCGCGCACCCTCTATGCACGCTGACCTATTTACAGCGTCGATATGCGGCACAACACCAAGGAATCGTTGCACTAAACTAAAATAACTTTTCGGCCTTGGTCCTTCCGGCCAAAGATGGTCCACGATAGACCTCATGGCAAACCCGGACAACCTATGGAGCTCAGCCCACTCGGCCATTTGCTCATTTAACAGTAGCGGACGCGTTGGAGCACTGAACTACGACCAAAACAACTTTTCCACTTTGTGATCTTTTTGATCTTTGAAAAACGCAGTCGCATCAGCAGCACTCATTTCCAAGTCCGAATACGCGTCTGCAGCACTCCATAATTGACCCAAAGGGGCATACTTCGGATCTCCGAACTTCGTCCGCAACAAAAAGGGATTCCCAGCCGTGATATCTCTGGCTTGACGGAGCTCCTCCTTCACCGCTCTGATTTCAGAACGGTTTTCCTTGGCTGCTTCCACCACTTTCTTCAGGTCAGCCACTCTCGCTTGGCTTTCCTTTTCAAGAAGCTCATATCGGCCGGCGGCATCTTTCAGCACATCAACCATCTTGGCTATTTTATCTTCGCTCTTGCGATGAGCAGCTTGTTTGGCTCTTAAGTCTTCGGCCGCCTTTAGGGCGGCCGCATCACTCCTCCTGGCTTGTTCCCTGGCCCGGGCAAGTTCCGTCCGAAGGGTCTCCACGGCGGCAGCTTCATCTGCAGTCACAACATATTATAGATATTAGCATCATGCTCCTCTTAATATTTGTTGACCACCCGAAAATACATACCATGTGCCTCGTCAAGCCGCTTGTTCACAAGCGCAATGTCGGCATCTGCTGCATCAAGTTACCGGCTCATTCTGGCCAACTCAGCAGTCCGGTCAGCCACCAGACTATCAGCCGCCTGCACATGAAAGCAGCACGATCATTACCTGGGACTACAATCCTCTGTTTGCCACCTCTGGACAGCAATCAGAGTCTCAAGGGCTACTACCTATATAGAGCACACCTAGCGTGTGCGGTAAAATCAAAAAATTTATATATTACTTTGCGTACCTCAAAGCCTCTTAGCAGACTCACAAAAGCTTCATGCAACCCACTTTTGGCGAATGAAATCCTCTCAACCACCGTACCCATTAAAGTACGATGCGCCTCTGAAATAGCCGCTTTCTCCAAAAGACTCATCAGTGCGTCCGGTTGCCCATCGAACAGTCCCGGACTCTTTCTGTTGCTCTCCGTAGGAGACGAATATTTTGGACTATGGGTGGCCGAAGGGTTACCTTCTGGCCTTGGCGGATCAGGAGAAACCCTCCATGATGACACCTCAGGGTCGTCCACCCCAGGAGGCTGGGAGGCAGAGGGAGGCGTTTCGCTCTCCATCATCTCCGGAAGAAGATCCCCCGAAGACGAACTCTGTTGAGAAGGGCTACGAGCTGGACTGCAAGATATATGTCTCAGTTATTGTCCTCAGAGATAAAGCAGGATATATTTACCAAAAGTACTCTTGATTCACTTACAGCTCGGTGGAGGGCTGGCCCCCTTGCGGGGACTGTGCGGTAAGGACGCCCTCCGGGGCAGGGCCCCCTGGCGAAGGTTTTTTCCCTCGTTTGGAAACCTTCACTTCCAAGTCTTCAGAGGCGGTCCTTTTCCTTCCTTGGGGAGAGGGGATTCTAGATTCTCCTCCCCGATTATCCTCCTTCACGGAGACATTAATTCCCCCATTTTGGATGAGTGATGCGTGAGGCCCGCTTTCGGCTTCTTTATTCCCCCCTTTATCTTCCCCTGATGGCACTTGATAAAGTGTGTGCTCAAGCATCCTGGCTATTACACGGTCCGGTGAGCCTTCGGGAAGGGGGGCCGAACACCTGATCATCTTCGCCTTTCTTACCCAGTCCTGGCCAAGAGCAATTTTTTCAGAATGATGTTGGGACAAATAAAAAGACAACATGTTCGGCCGTAGAACTACTCATGTGGGTATCTGGACGGTTGCAGTTGAGACCTGCATCCTCGGTGGTGTCCGGACACTTTATTCGTGATCCGAAGAACAATCCATACATCTCTTCGAGCGTCATGCCGAAGAACTACTGAATAGTTTGCGGTCCTTCCGAGCTGAACTCCCACATACAGAGAGATCGATGTTGGCATGGCAGGACCCGACGAACTAGCATGACTTGCATTACCTTGACAAGGCTGACATCTCTCTTGAGGAGGTCTCGGATGTGACTCTGCAATGTCGGCACGTCATTAACTGGCCCCCAGTCTAGCCCCTTGTTGACCCATGACGCCAGTTGCGGCGGGGGGGGGGGGGTGAACGGAAGGCGGGGGGAGCTACCCACTTAGTACTTCGGGGAGCTGTGATGTAAAACCACTCCGCTGCCATAAGTTGGACACCTCCGGGAAGGAACCCTTTGGCCAAGGGGCATCGACGCCTTTGCTTATTGTGGCGCCTCCGCATTCTGCGTGTTGCCCATCGATCATCTTCGGCTTCACGTTGAAGGTCTTGAACCATAAGCCGAAGTGTGGGGTGATGCGGAGGAAGGCCTCACACACGACGATAAACGACGAGATGTGAAGGATGGAATCTGGGGCTAGATCATGGAAATCGAGCCCGTAATAGAACATAATCCCTCTAACAAAGGGATCAAGAATAAAACCTAGCCCTCGGAGGAAGTGGGAAACAAATACGACGCTCTCGTTGGGTTCGGGAGTAGGGATGACCTTCCCTTGAGCAGGCAGCCTGTGCGAGATTTCGGCGGTCAGATACCTGGCTTCCCTTAGCTTCTTAATGTCCACCTCTGTGACAGAGGAATCCATCCACCGGCCTTGAAGGTTGGATCCGGACATGGTTGAAGGTCCGAAGCACTTAGCCTAAGCCTTGGGTGTTGGAACTCAAGGTGGGGGAAGGGGAGGATCGAGCGCGAGAAGAAAACGACAGGCCTTGGCCCCTTTATAAAGAGGGCGAATATCAAGCGTCCTCCGCATGCCCATTTGGAACTTGCCTAAAATCGAGGAGTCATACTAACAAGCACGGTTGGGTTACCCACACCCGTATTGATGAGAATCCCGTAATAAGGGGACACGATCTGTGCTTCGACAAGACATGCCAATAAAACGGCCTCGCAACACGTGCAATGGCAGGCAGGGAAAAATGGTTCGTAATGACGAGGCCACGACAGGACGTCACGTTATGAAAAATTGTCAGCAGATTGGATTTGTGGAAATATTATACTCTCTACGGTGGTATGTGGAATTTGTTTTGCAGAGCCGGACATGATCCTTGTGTTCAAAATCTTCTATGCAGTATTCGGAGAAGGAACCCGCCTTGCAATGCCGAAGACAATCTGTGCGCCGGACTCATCGTCGTTGAAGCCTGGTTCAGGGGCTACTAAGGGAGTCCTAGATTAGGGGGTCCTCAGACAGACGGACTATATACTTTGGCCGGACTGTTGGAGTATGAAGATACAAGATTGAAGACTTCGTCCCGTGTCCGGGTGGGACCCTCCTTTGCGTGGAAGGCAAGCTTGGCAATTCGGATATGTAGATATCCTCCCTTGTAACCGACTCTGTGTAACCCTAGCCCCCTCTGGTGTCTATATAAACAGGAGGGTTTAGTCCGTAGGACAAGTACAATCATAATCATAGGCTAGCTTCTAGGGTTTAGCCTCTACGATCTCGTGGTAGATCAACTCTTGTAATACTCATACCATCAAGATCAGTTAAGCAGGAAGTAGGGTAGTACCTCCATCGAGAGGGCCCGAACCTGGGTAAACATCGTGTCCCCTGCCTCCTGTTACCATCCGCCTTAGACACACAATTCGGGACCCCCTACCCGAGATCCACCGGTTTTGACACCGACAGGGGGCACCCCATAGACACACAAGTTGATAGTTTAGCCATGTGCGGTGCCCCCCTCCACAGATTTCCACCTCGGTCATATTGTTGTAGAGCTTAGGTGAAGCCCTGCGTCGGTAACTTCATCGTCACCGTCATCACGCCGTCGTGCTGACGAAACTCTCCCTCGACCTCATCTGGATCTAGAGTTCATGGGACGTCATTGAGCTGAGCGTGTGCAGATCGCGGAGGTGCCGTACCTTCGGTGCTAAGATCGGTCAGATTGTGAAGATGTACGACTACATCAACCGCGTTGTCATAACGCTTCCGCTTACGGTCTATGAGGGCACGTGGACAACACTCTCCCCTCTCGTTGCTATGCATCACCTAGATGGATCTTGCATGTGCGTAGGAATTTTTTTGAAATTACTGCGTTCCCCAACAGTGGCATCAGAGCCAGGTCTATGCGTAGATGTTATATGCACGAGTAGAACACAAAGGAGTTGTGGGCGTGAGTATATACATATCGCTTTCCGTCACTAGTTGATTCTTGATTCAGTGGTATTGTTGGATGAAGCGGCTCAGACCGACATTACGCGTACGCTTACGTGATACTGGTTCTACCGACGTGCTTCGCACACATGTGGCTAGTGGGTGTCCGTTTCTCCAACTTTACTTGAATCGGTTTCAATGAACAGGGTTCTTTCTGAAGATTAAAAAGCAATCACTATACTACGTTGTGGTTTTTGATGCGTAGGTAAGAACGGTTCTTGCTAGAAGCCCGTAGCAGCCACGTAAAACTTGCAACAAAAAAGTAGAGGACGTCTAATTTGTTTTTGCAGGGCATGTTGTGATGTGATATGGTCAAGAGGTGATTATATAAATCATTGTATGAGATGATCATGTTTTGTAACACAGTTATCAGCAACTGGCAGGAGCCATATGGTTGTCGCTTTATTGTATGAAATGCAATCTCCATGTAATTGCTTTACTTTATCACTAAGCGGTAGCAATAGTCGTAGAAGCAATAATTGGCGAGATGACAGCGATGCTACAATGGAGATCAAGGTGTCAAGCCGGTGATGATACTGATCATGACGGTGCTTTGGAGATGGAGATCAAAGTCACAAGATGATGATGGCCATATCATATCACTTATATTTGATTGCATGTGATGTTTATCCTTTATGCATCTTATTTTTCTTAGTTCGGCGGTAGCATTATAAGATGATCTCTCACTAAATTTCAAGGTACAAGTGTTCTCCCTGAGTATGCACCATTGCTACAGTTCGTCATGCCGAGATGCCACGTGATGATCGGGTGTGATAAGCTCTATGTTCACATACAATGGGTGCAAGCCAGTTTTGCACACGCAGAATACTCGGGTTAAACTTGACGAGCCTAGCATATGCAGATATGGCCTCAGAACACTGAGACCGAAAGGTCAAGCGTTAATCATATAGTAGATATGATCAACATAGTGATGTTCACCATTGAAAACTACTCCATCTCACGTGATGATCGGACATGGTTTAGTTGATATGGATCACGTGATCACTTAGATGATTAGAGGGATGTCTATCTAAGTGGGAGTTCTTAAGTAATATGATTAATTGAGCTTTAATTTACCATGAACTTAGTACCTGATAGTATTTTGCATGTCTATGTTGTTGTAGATAGATGGCCCGTGTTGTTGTTCCGTTGAATTTTAATGTGTTCCTAGAGAAAGATAAGTTGAAAGATGATGGTAGCAATTACACGGACTGGGTCCGTAACTTGAGGATTATCCTAATTGCTACACAGAAGAATTACATCCTGGAAGCACCGCCGGGTGACAAGCCTGCTGCAGATGCTGCTGACAACGTTAAGAACGTCTGGCAGAGCAAAGCTGATGACTACTCGATAGTTCAGTGTGCCATGCTTTACGTCTTAGAACCAGGACTTCAATGACATTTTGAACGTCATAGAGCATATGAGATGTTCCAGGAGTTGAAGTTAATATTTCAAGCAAATGCCCGGATTGAGAGATATGAAGTCTCCAATAAGTTCTACAACTGCAAAATGGAGGAGAATAGTTATGTCAGTGAACATATACTTAGAATGTCTGGATACCACAACCACTTCACTCAGCTGGGAGTTAATCTTCCTCATGATAGTGTCATTGACAGAGTTCTTCAATCACTACCACCAAGCTACAAGAGCTTCGTTATGAACTATAATATGCAAGGGATGGATAAGACAATTCCCGAGCTCTTCACAATGCTAAAGGCTGCGGAGGTAGAAATCAAGAAAGAGCATAAAGTGCTGATGGTCAACAAGACCACTAGTTTCAAGGAGAAGGGCAAAGGGAAGAAGGGGAACTTCAAAAAGAACAACAAGCAAGTTGCTGCTGAAGTGAAGAAGCCCAAGTCTGGACCTAAGCCTGAAACTGAGTGCTTCTACTACAAAGGGACTGGTCACTGGAAGTGGAACTGCCCCAAGTATTTGGCGCATAAGAAGGATGGCAAAGTGAAAGGTATATTTGATATACATGTTATTGATGTGTACCTTACTAATGCTCGCAGTAGCACCTGGGTATTTGATACTGGTTTTGTTGCTAATATTTGCAACTCGAAACAGGGGCTACGGATTAAGCGAAGATTGGCTAAGGACGAGGTGACGATGCGCTTGGGAAATGGTTCCAAAGTCGATGTGATAATCGTCGGCATGCTACCTCTACATCTACCTTCGGGATTAGTATTAGACCTGGATAATTGTTATTTGGTGCCAGTGTTAAGCATGAACATTATATCTGGATCTTGTTTTATGCGAGACGATTATTCATTTAAATTAGAGAATAATGGTTGTTCTATTTATATGAGTAATATCTTTTATGGTCATGCACCCTTGATGAGTGGTCTATTGTTACTAAATCTCGATAGTAGTGATACACATATTCATAGTATTGAAGCCAAAAGGTATATGTTTAATAATGATAGTGCAACTTATTTGAGTTATGAAGAAACTCCATGCTGATGGACTTTTGGAATCACATGATGCTTGCAAACCATGCCTCATGGACAAGATGACTAAGACTTCGTTCTCCGGAACAATGGAACGAGCAACAGACTTATTGGAAATTACACATACTGATGTATGCGGTTCAATGAGTGTTGATGCTCGTGGCGAGTATCATTATTTTCGAACCTTCACGGATGATTTGAGAAGATATGGGTATATCTACTTAATGAAACGTAAGTCTGGAACATTTGAAAAGTTGAAAGAATTTCAGAGTGAAATGGAAAATCATCGTAACAAAAAAGTTAAGTTTCTACGATCTTATCATGGAGGTGAATATTTGAGTTATGAGTTTGGTCTTCATTTGAAACTAAAGGAAATATGCCCTAGAGGCAATAATAATGTTGTTATTTATATTTCCTTATATCATGATAAATGTTTCTTATTCATGCTAGAATTGTATTAATCGGAAACTTAGTACATGTGTGAATACATAGACAAAACAGAGTGTCACTAGTATGCCTCTACTTGACTAGCTCGTTAATCAAAGATGGTTAAGTTTCCTAGCCATAGAAATGAGTTGTAATTTGATGAACGGGATCACATCATTAGAGAATGATGTGATTGACTTGACCCATCCGTTATCTTAGCACTATGATCGTTTAGTTTATTGCTATTACTTTCTCCATAACTTATACATGTTCCTATGACTATGAGATTATGCAACTCTCGAATACCGGAGGAACACTTAGTGTGCTATTAAATGTCACAACGTAACTGGGTGATTATACAGATGCTCTACAGGTGTCTCTGATGGTGTTTTGTTGAGTTGGCATAGATCGAGATTAGGATTTGTCACTCCGATTGTCAGAGAGGTATCTCTGGGCCCTCTCGGTAATGCACATCACTATAAGCCTTGCAAGCAATGTGACTAATGAGTTAGTTAGGGGATGTTGCATTACAGAACAAGTAAAGAGACTTGCCAGTAACGAGATTGAACTAGGTATTGAGATACCGACGATCAAATCTCAGGCAAGTAACATACCGATGACAAAGGAACAACGTATGTTGTTATGCGGTTTGACCAATAAAGATCTTCATAGAATATGTAGCAACCAATATGAGCATCCAGGTTCTGCTATTGGTTATTGACCGAAAGTGAGTCTCGGTCATGTCTACATAGTTCTCGAACCCGTAGGGTCCACATGCTTAATGTTCGATGACGTTCGGTATTATGAGTTTATGTGTTTTGATGAACCGAAGGTAGTTCGGAGTCCCGGATGTGATCACGGACATAACGAGGAGTCTTGAAATGGTCGAGACATAAATATTGATATATTGGAAGGTTATATTCGAACACCGGAAAGGTTCTGGGGGTCACCGAATAAATATCGGAGTACCGGGGAGTTACCGGAGCCCCCCGGGGGGGGGTCAATGGGCCTTCATGGGCCTTAGTGGAAATAGAGGGAAGCAAGGGAGCTGTGGGGCGCGCGCCACTAGGCCCAAACCGAATTGGTTTAGGGATTGGGGGGTCGGCCCCCTCTTTCCTTCTCCCCTCCTCCTTTTTCCTTCCCCTCCTAGTTGGACTAGGAAAGGGGGAAACTACTCCTAGTAGGAGTAGGATTCCCCCCTTGGGGCGCACCCTATGAGGCCGCCGGCCCCCGCCCCTTGCTCCTATATATACGGGGGCAGGGGGCACCCTAGAACACACAAGTTGATTGTTTAGCCGTGTGCGGTGCCCCCCTCCACAGCTTTCCACCTCGGTCATATCGTTGTAGTGCTTAGGCGAAGCCCTGCGTCGGTAACTTCATCATCACCGTCATCACGCCGTCGTGCTGACGAAGCTCTCCCCCCGTCACTCAGCTGGATCTAGAGTTCATGGGACATCACCGAGATGAACATGTGCAGATCGCGGAGGTGCCGTACTTTCGGTGCTAGGATCGGTCGGATCATGAAGACGTACGACTACATCAACCGCGTTGTCATAACGCTTCCGCTTATGGCCTACGAGGGTACGTGGACAACACTCTTCCCCTCTCATTGCTATGCATCACCTAGATGGATCTTGTGTGTGCGTAGGAAATTGTTTTAAATTATTGTGTTCCCCAACAGTGGCATCCGATCTAGGTCTATGCGTAGATGTTATTTGCACGAGTAGAACACAATGGAGTTGTGGGCGTGGGTATATACATCTTGCTTGCCATCACTAGTTGATTCTTGATTCAGCAGCATTGTTGGATGAAGCGGCTCAGTCCGACATTACGCGTACGCTTATGCGAGACTAGTTATTCCGACATGCTTCGCACACAGGTGGCTAGTGGGTGTCTGTTTCTCCAACTTTAGTTGAATTGGATTCAATGAACAGGGTTCTTTCTGAAGATCAAAAAGCAATCACTATACCGCGTTGTGGTTTTTGATGCGTAGGTTAGAACGGTTCTTGCTCAGCCCTTAGCAGCCATGTAAAACTTGCAACAACAAAGTAGAGGATGTCTAACTAGTTTTTGCAGGGCATGTTGTGATGTGATATGGTCAAGACATGATGCTAAATTTTATTGTATGAGATGATCATGTTTTGTAACGGAGTTATTGGCAATTGGTAGGAGCCATATGGTTGTCGCTTTATTGTATGAAATGCAATCGTCATGTAATTGTTTTACTTTATCACTAAGCGGTAGCAATAGTCATAGAAGCAATAGTTGGCGAGACGACAATGATGCTTCGATGAAAATCAAGGTGTCAAGCCGGTGACGATGGTGATCATGACGGTGCTTTGGAGATGGAGATCAAAGGCACAAGATGATGATGGCCATATCATATCACTTATATTGATTGCATGTGATGTTTATCCTTTATGCATCTTATTTTGCTTAGTTCGGTGGTAGCATTATAAGATGATCTCTCACTAAATTTCAAGGTACAAGTGTTCTCCCTGAGTATGTACCGTTGCTACAGTTCGTCATGCCGAGACACCACATGATGATCGGGTGTGATAAGCTCTACGTTCACATACAACGGGTGCAAGCCAGTTTTGCACACGCGGAATACTGGAGTTAAACTTGACGAGCCTAGCATATGCAGATATGGCCTCGGAACACTGAGACCGAAAGGTCGAGTGTGAATCATATAATAGATATGATCAACATAGTGATGTTCACTATTGAAAACTACTCCATCTCACGTGATGATCGGACATGGTTTAGTTGATATGGATCTCGTGATCACTTAGATGATTAGAGGGATGTCTATCTAAGTGGGAGTTCTTAAGTAATATGATTAATTGAACTTTAATTTATCATGAACTTAGTCCTGATAGTATTAGCATATCTATGTTGTAGACTAATAGCTCGCGATGTAGCTCCCCCTTTATTTTTATATGATCCTAGAGAAAAACTATGTTGAAAGATGATAGTAGCAATGATGCAGACTAGGTCCGTGATCTGAGGATTATCCTCATTGCTGCACAGAAGAATTATGTCCTTGATGCACCGCTAGGTGACGGACCTATTGCAGGAGTAGATGTAGACGTTTTGAACGTTTGGCAAAGCTCGGTATGATGACTACTTGATAGTTTAGTGCACCATGCTTTACGGCTTAGAACCGGGACTTCAAGAATGTTTTGAACACCACGGAGCATATAAGATGTTCCATGAGCTGAAATTTGTATTTTAGACTCATGCCCGAGTCGAGAGGTATGAGACCTCTGACAAGTACTTTGCCTACAAGATGGAGGAGAATAGCTCAGCTAGTGAGCATGTGCTCAGAATGTCTGAGTACTACAATCACTTGAATCAAGTGGGAGTTAATCTTCCAGATAAGATAGTGATTGACAGAGTTCTCTAGTCACTATCACCAAGTTACTAGAACTTCGTGATGAACTATAATATGCAAGGAATGACGAAAGTAATTCCCAAGATCTTCGCGATGCTGAAATCGGCGAAGGTAGAAATCAAGAAATAGTATCAAGTGTTGATGGTTAACAAGACTACTAGTTTCAAGAAAAGGGCAAAGGGAAAGAAAGAGGAACTTCAAATAAGAATAGCAAGCAAGTTGCTGCTCCCATGAAGAAGCCCAAAGCTAGACCCAAGCCTGGAACCGAGTGCTTCTACTGCAAAGGAAATGGTCACTGGAAGTGGAACTGCCCTAGATACTTGGCGGATAAGAAGGATGGCAAAGTGAACAAAAGTGTATTTGATATACATGTTATTGATGTGTACTTTACTAGTGTTTATAGCAACCCCTCAGTATTTGATACTGGTTCAATTGCTAAGAGTAGTAACTCGAAACGGGAGTTGCAAAATAAACAGAGACTAGTTAAGGGCGAGGTGATGATGAGAGTTGGAAGTGATTCCAAGGTTGATAAGATCACCATCGCACACTCCCTTTACCTTCGGGATTAGTGTTAAACCTAAAATAAATGTTATTTGGTGTTTGCATTGAGCATAAATATGATTGGATCATGTTTATTGCAATACAGATATTCATTTAAGTCATAGAATAATTATTGTTCTATTTACATGAATAAAACCTTCTATGGTCATACACTCAATATAAATGGTTTATTGAATCTCGAACGTAGTAATACACATATTCATAATATTGAAGCCAAAAGATGCAAAGTTAATAATGATAGTGCAACTTATATGTGGCACTGCCGTTTAGGTCATATTGGTGTAAAGCGCATGAATAAACTCCATGTTGATGGACTTTTGGAATCACTTGATTAGAATCATTTGATGCTTGCGAACCATGCCTCGAGAGGACTAAAACTCTGTTCTCCAAAACAATGGAGCAAGCAACTGACTTATTAGAAATAATACATGCCGATGTATGCAATCCGATGAGTGTTGAGGCTCGCGGCGGGTATCGTTATTTTCTGACCTTCACAGATGATTTGAGCAGATATGGGTATATCTAATTGATGAAACATAAGTCTGAAACATTTGAAAAGTTCAAAGAATTTGAGAGTGAAGTGGAAAATCATTGTAACAAGAAAATAAAGTTTCTACGAGCTTATCGCGGAAACAAATATTCGAGTTACGAGTTTGGTCTTCATTTTAAACAACGTGGAATAGTTCCGCAACTCACGCCACCTAGAACACCACAATGTAATGGTGTGTCCGAACGTCATAACCGTACTTTATTAGATGTGGTGCAATCTATGATGTCTCTTATCAAATTACCACTATCGTTTTGGGGTTATGCATTAGAGACAACTGCATTCACATTAAATAGGGCACCATCTAAATCCGTTGAGACGACACCATATGAACTGTGGTTTGGCTAGAAACCTAAGTGATGACCCACAAGTGTAGGGGATCTATTGTAGCCTTTTCGATAAGTAAGAGTGTCGAACCCAACGAGGAGCAGAAGGAAATGATAAGCAGTTTTCAGTAAGGTATTCTCTGCAAGCACTGAAATTATCGGTAACAGATAGTTTTTGACAAGGTAATTTGTAACAAGTAACAAGTAATGCAAGTAAATAAGGTGCAGCAAGATGGCCCAATCCTTTTTGTAGCAAAGGACAAGCCTGGACAAACTCTTATATAAAGGAAAGTGCTCCCGAGGACACATGGGAATTATCATCAAGCTAGTTTTCATCACGTTCATATGATTCACGTTCGGTACTTTGATAATTTGATATGTGTGTGGACCGGTGCTTGGGTATTGTCCTTACTTGGACAAGCATCCCACTTATGATTAACCCCTATTGCAAGCATTCACAACTACAACAGAAGTATTAAGGTAAACCTAACCATAGCATGAAACATATGGATCCAAATCAGCCCGTTACGAAGCAACGCATAAACTAGGGTTTAAGCTTCTGTCACTCTAGCAACCCATCATCTACTTATTACTTCCCAATGCCTTCATCTAGGCCCAAATAATGGTGAAGTGTCATGTAGTTGACGTTCACATGACACCACTAGAGGAAAGACAACATACATCTCATCAAAATATTGAACGAATACCAAATACACATGATTACTTATAGCAGGACTTCTCCCATGTCCTCAGGAACAAACGCAACTACTCACAAAGCATATTCATGTTCATAATCAGAGGGGTATTAATATGCATAATGGATATGAACATATGATCTTCCACTAAGTAAACCAACTAGCATCAACTACAAGGAGTAATCAACACTACTAGCAACCCACAGGTACCAATCTAAGGTTTGGATACAAAGATTGGATACAAGAGATGAACTAGGGTTTGAGATGAGATGGTGCTGGTGAAGATGTTGATGGAGCTTGACCCCCTCCCAATGAGAGGATCATTGGTGATGACGATGGTGATGATTTCCCCCTCCCGGAGGGAAGTTTCCCCAGCAGAACAGCTCCGCTGGATCGCTAGATTGGTTCTACCAAGGTTCCGCCTCGTGGCGGCGGAGTTTCATCCCGTAAGCTTGCTTATGATTTTTTTTCCTTGACGAAAGACTCCATATAGCCAAATATGGGCATCAAAGGGCCACCAGGGGGCCCATGAGGCAGGAGGGCGTGCCTAGGGGGGTAGGGCGCGCCCCCACCCTCATGGACGGTGGGTGGCCCCCCTCTGGTACTTCTTTCGGCCAATATTTTTTATATATTCTGAAAATAATTGCCGTGGAGTTTCAAGACTTTTGGAGATGTGCAGAATAGGTCTCTAATATTTGCTCCTTTTCCAGCCTAGAATTCCAGATGTCGGCATTCCCCATCTTCATGTAAACCTTGTAAAATAAGAGAGAATAGACATAAGTATCGTGACATAATGTGTCATAACAGACCATAATGCAATAAATATCGATATAAAAGCATGATTCAAAATGGACATATCAACTCCCCCAAGCTTACACCTCGCTTGTCCTCAAGCGAAAGCCGAAATCGAAAAATATGTCCACATGTTTAGATATAGAGGTGTCGATAAAATAAAATACAGACATGAGGGCATCATGATCATTCTTAGAATAGCAACATAAATATATATTGTCATATGATCTCTTATGCTAAAGTAACAATTCATTCACATACTCAAGTATGAATCAGAAACTTCACTGAAAACTAACAAACTATAATCTCAGTCATAGAAGCAATTGCAATTTATCATAACATAGGAAAGAGTCAATATAAGAGCTTCTCAGCAAGTCCACATACTCAACCATCATTTAGTATTTCACAATTGCTAACACTCATGCGATATTTATTGTTATGAAGTTTTAATCGGACACAGAGAAAGATAGGGGCTTATAGTTTTGCCTCCCAACTTTTTACCTCAAGGGTAATGTCAACAATAATAGTTCATGCAAACCCACATCCAATTAGCCATATATACCAGGATCTTTCCAACACATTGTGCTTGCCAAAGGATAAAATGTAAAAAGGAAAGGTGAACGATCACCGTGACTCTTATATGAAGTAATAGACAAGAATAAAAGATAGGCCCTTCGCAGAGGGAAGCAGAGGTTGTCATGTGCTTTTATGGTTGGATGCACGGAATCTTAATGCAAAAGAACGTCACTTTATATTGCCACCTGTGATATGGACCTTTATTATGCAGTCCGTCTCTTTTATTTCTTCCACATCACAAGATCGTATAAAGCTTATTTTCTCCACACTAATAAGTCATACATATTTAGGGAGCAATTCTTATTGCTTGCAACGATGACAACTTACTTGAAGGATCTTACTCAATCCATAGGTAGATATGGTGGACTCTCATGGCGAGACTAGTTTTAGGTACATTTGGAAGCACAAGTAGTATCTCTACTTGGTGCAAAGAAATTGGCTAGCAAGAGAGGGAAAGGCAAGCTCAACATGTTGGATGATCCATGACAATATAATTTATCTCAGATGTAAGAAAACATAACCCATTACGTTGTCTTGCTTGTCCAACATCAACTCTTTAGCAAGTCATATTTTAATGAGTGCTCACAATCATAAAAGATGTCCAAGATAGTATATTTATATGTGAAAACCTCTCTTTCTTTATTACTTCCTATTTATTGCAATGATGACCAAAACTATGTTTGTCAACTCTCAACAATTTTTATTCATCATACTCTTTATATGTGAACTCATTACTCTCTATAAGATCCACATGATCCCTTTATTTCTTTTTATTTCTTCTCTTATATTTTATTCTATTCCCTCAAGATCATAGCAAAATAATCAAGCCCTTGACTCAACACTAATATTTATTATATATAGCTCACGGACTCGATTATATAGAAGGATCATAAAGCAAAACTCATAACTAGATCATACTAAAACTTTATTCTGCTAGATCAAGATATTATCAAAAGGACCAAACTAACAAAAACGGTAAAGATAAAAGTGTGATGGTGATATGATACCGAGGCACTCCCCAAGCTTGGCAGTTGCCAAGGGGAGTGCCCATACCCGTGTGTTTATGTCTCCTTCTTCGGGGGTGGTGATGTGATATTCTTGGCGATGATGCCCTTCAGGATACAATTCTCTTCCTCGAGCTTATTGACTTGCTGCTTGAGGTCCATTATTTCCTTACGGAGCTTGCCTGTGACGGCTAAAGCTCCTTTCACCCAAGGATGTTGCATAGCTGTGGGAGAACAAGTGACACTCTTTTTCATATTTTCATAAGAAAGAAATCTAACATTGGAAGGGATGACCGAGTTTGGAATAGCAGAGCTCTGTAGTTCTCCCATAGTGAATCCCGCTCGGAAATGAGAAGTAACTTCTTCATCCTCCTCCATGTCATCTATCCTTTTCAAATCGGCCTCCATCTCTTCCTCAGTTGATGGCCCAAAGGGGTCAGCATTGCTGTTTGCTCTTGGCCCCGGTGTCGGATGAGACACTCGACTCTCCCCGACTGACTCTTCAGAAGACATCTTGCTCTAAATCTGCAGCAGAAACAACTCGAAACAAAGATAGAGGATATTTGCGTGATATGGTGGTCAAAACCTTCGGGGGATTATATAATGAATTTTTACCGACCAAAAGAAGTATCGTGCAAGAAAACGGAGTCCGAAGAGCACACGAGGTGCCCACAAGGCATGGGGCGCACCCTCAACCCTCGTGGAAGCCTCGTGTCCTTTCCGGTCTGCTTCCTATTTTCCTATTTTCTTAAATATTCCAAAATGGAGAAAAATTGCCATTATAACTGTTTTGGAGTCGGTTTACTTACCATACCAAATACCTATTCCTTTTCGGAGTCTGAAACGTTCTGGAAAGTGTCCCTTATTTATTCCTCCGGGGTTACGGTTTCAATAACATTAGTTTCAACATTTATAGGATTACCTGAGATATAATGTTTGATACTTTGACCGTTCACCACTCTCGGATTTGTGCCTTCGAAGTTGTTGATTTTTATGGCACCAGAACGGTAGACCTCCTCGATGATGTAAGGACCTTCCCATTTCGAGAGGAGTTTGCCTGCAAAAAATCTTAAACGAGAGTTGTATAACAATACATAATCACCTACATTAAACTCACATTTTTGTATCCTTTTATCATGCCATCTTTTAACTTTTTATTTAAACAGTTTGGCATTCTCGTAGGCCTGGGTTCTCCATTCATCAAGTGAGCTAATGTCAAAAAGCCTCTTCTAACCGGCAAGTTTAAAGTCATAGTTGAGCTCTTTAATAGCCCAATATGCCTTATGTTCTAGTTCAAGAGGTAAGTGACATGCTTTACCATAAACCATTTTATATGGAGACATACCCATAGGATTTTTATATGCAGTTCTATAAGCCCATAATGCATCATCAAGTTTCTTGGACCAATTCTTTCTAGATCTATTAACAGTCTTCTGCAAAATTAATTTAAGCTCTCTATTGCTAAGTTCTACTTGACCACTAGACTGTGGATGATATGGAGATGCAATTCTATGATTAACATCATACTTAGCAAGCATTTTACGAAAATCACCATGAATAAAATGTGAACCACCATCAGTCATTAAGTATCTAGGGACTCCAAACCTCGGAAAAATAACTTCTTTAAGCATCTTAATAGAGGTGTTATGATCAGCACTACTAGATGGAATAGCTTCTACCCACATAATCAACAGCAACTAAAATATGAGTATACCCATTAGAGGAAGGAAAAGGTCCCATATAATCAAAGCCCCAGACATCAAATGGTTCAATAACAAGTGAATAGTTCATAGGCATTTCTTGATGTCTACTAATATTACCAATTCTTTGACATTCGTCACAAGACAAGACAAACTTACGGGCATCCTTGAAGAGAGTAGGCCAATAAAAACCGGATTGCAATACCTTGTGTGCAGTTCTATCTCCAGCGTGGTGTCCCCCATAAGCCTCGGAGTGGCACTTGCGTAGGATCTGTTCCTGTTCATGCTCAGGTACACAACGTCTAATAACACCATATACTCCTTCCTTATAAAGATGTGGGTCATCCCAGAAGTAATGTCTTAAATCATAGAAGAACTTTTTCTTTTGTTGGTATGTGAAACTAGGTGGTATAAATTTAGCAACAATATAATTAGCATAATCGCATACCATGGAGCAGTACGAGAAGCATTTATGACAGCTAATTGTTCATCAGGAAAGCTATCATCAATAGGTAGCGGGTCATCAAGAACATTCTCTAACCAAGATAAGTTGTCTGCAACGGGGTTCTCAGCTTCCTTTCTATCAATAATATGCAAATCAAATTCTTCTAGCAAGAGAACCCATCTAACAAGTCTAGGTTTACCATCTTTCTTTTCCATAAGATATTTAATAGCAGCATGATCAGTGTGAACAATTACTTTAGAATCAACAATATAAGGTCTGACTTATCACAAGCAAATACAACTGCTAAAAATTCTTTTTCAGTAGTAGCATAATTTCTTTGGGTGCTGTCTAGAGTTTTACTAGCATATTGAATGTCATTTAATTTCTTATCAACTCTTTGTCCTAGGACAGCCCCTACAGCATAATCACTAGCATCACACATAATTTCAAAGGGTAAATTCCAATCAGAAGGTTGAACAATAGGTGCAGAAACCAAAGCTTTCTTAAGTATTTCAAATGCTTCTACACAATCATCATCAAAGACAAAAGGAACATCTTTTTGTAAGAGATTAGTCAGAGGCCAAGAAATTTTAGAGAAGTCCTTAATGAACCTCCTATAAAACCGGCATGACCAAGGAAACTTCTTATACCTTTAATGTCCTTTGGACACGGCATCTTTTCAATAGCATCAACCTTAGATTTATCAACTTCAATACCTCTTTCAGAAATTTTATCCCCCAAGACAATACCTTCATTAACCATAAAGTGACACTTCTCCCAATTCAAGACAAGATTAGTTTCTTCACATCTCTACAAAACTCGATCAAGGTTGCTTAAGCAATCATCAAAAGAAGTCCCATAAACAGAGAAATCATCCATGAATACCTCAACAATCTTTTCATAAAAGTCAGAGAATATAGCAGTCATACATCTTTGAAAGGTAGCAGGTGCATTACATAAACCAAAAGGCATACGTCTATAAGCAAAGGTACTGAAAGGGCAAGTAAAAGTTGTCTTTTCTTGATCCTCTTTTGACACAAGTATTTGAGAGAAACCAGAATAACCATCTAGAAAGCAAAAATGTGTATGCTTGGATAATCTTTCTAGCATTTGATAATAAAAGGTAAAGGGTAATGCTCCTTTTTAGTAGCTTTATTTAATTTTCGGAAATCAATTACCATTCTATAACTTGTAACAATTCTTTGTGGGATCAATTCATCTTTATCATTAGGAACAACAGTAATACCTCCCATCTTAGGGACACAATGAACAGGACTTACCCACTAACTATCAGCAACAGGATAAATTATACCTGCCTCCAGAAGCTTTAGTATTTCTTTTCTTACCACTTCTTTCATCTTAGGATTTAACCGTCGTTGGTAATCAACAACTGGTTTAGCGTCTTTCTCCAATTTTATTTTGTGCTGACATAAAGTGGGACTAATGCCCTTAAGATCATCAAGAGTATATCCAATAGCAGCATGGTGCTTCTTCAGAGTTTTCAACAATTTCTTTTCTTCATGCTCTGAAAGGTTAGCACTAATAATAACATGATATATCTCTTTCTCATCAAGATAAGCATATTTGAGAGTATCAGGTAAAGGTTTAAGCTCAGACACAGGATCACCCTTAGGTGGAGGGGGATCTCCTAGGATTTCAACAGGAAAGTTGTGTTTCAAAATAGGTCCCTGTTTAAAGAATACTTCATCTATTTCCCTTCTTTCATTCATAAACATATCATTTTCATGGTCTAGCAAATATTGTTCTAAAGGATTAGTAGGAGGCACGGCAGTAGAAGCAAGACCAATAATTTCATATTTACTAGGCAATTCTTTATCATGGGGTTGTCTACGGAATTTAGCAAAATTAAACTCATGAGACATATCCCCTAAACCAACAGAAACAATATCCTTGTTGCAGTCTATCTTAGCATTAACAGTATTCAAGAAGGGTCTACCAAATATAATGGGACAAAAGTCATCTTGTGGGGAACCAAAAACAAGAAAATCAGTAGGATATTTAACTTTCCCACATAAGACTTCAACATCTCTAACAATCCCAACTGGTGGAATAGTATCTCTATTGGCAAGCTTAATTGTAACATCTATCTCTTATATCTCAGCAGGTGCAATATCATGCATAATTTATTTGTATAAGGAATGAGGTATTGCACTTGCAATAGCACCCATATCACATAAGCCATGATAGCAACGATCTCCTATTTTAATAGAAATAACGGGCATGGCTACAACAGGTCTATGTTTATTTTTATTATTAGGTCTAGCAATTCTAGCAGATTCATTGTAGAAGTAAATAACATGCCCATCAATATTATCGGCCAAGAGATCTTTAACCATAGCAACACTAGGTTCAACTTTAATCTGCTTAGGGGGTTTAGGTGTCTTAATATTACTCTTGTTGACCACGGTTGAAGCTTTAGCATGATCCTTTGTTCTAATAGGGAAAGGTGGTTTCTCAATATAAGCAGTAGGAACAACAGGATCATTATAAGTGATAGTCTTTTCTTCGACTTTAATAGGTGCAACTACTTTTACTCCAATGGGAGGATTATATTTAAACCACTTATCCTTAGGGCGATAAACATGAGTAGCAAAGGTTTCACAAAAAGAAGCTACTATCTCAGAGTCAAGTCCATGTTTAGTGCTAAATTCACGAAAAGCATCGGTATACATAAAAGATTTAAAACAATCAAACTTAGGTGTTATACCTGACTCCTTACCTTCGTCGAGGTCCAAATCTTCAAAGTTGCATTTAATTCTTTCCAATAAATCCATTTGAATTCAATAGTCTTCATCATAAAAGATCCAATACAAGAAGTATCGAGCATGGAGCGATTACTGAGAGAAAGTCGAGCATAATTTTTTGAATAATTATTTCTTTTGAGAGCTCATGATTGGGGCATGAATATAACATTAACTTAAGCCTCCCCCAAACTTGACCGATGTTTTCTCCTTCGCGAGACCAAAATTTATATATATATATATATATATATATATATATATAAATTATGATCACGTTGAACAAGATGCATAGGATAAAACTTCTGATGAAATTCCAAATTCAATCGTTGGTAGTTCCATGATCCAATATCAATACATAGCCTCAACCATGTCAATGCATCTCCATTCAAAGATAAATGGAAGACCTTCTTCTTGATAACATCCTCGGGCATACCTGCAAGCTTAAATAATCCACAAATTTCATCCACGTAGATTAGGTGCAAATCGGGATGTAATGTTCCATCACCTGTGAAAGGATTAGATAGCAGTTTCTCTATCATACCCGAAGGAATTTCCATGTAAACATTTTCAGTAGGTTCAGTAGGTTGAGGAGAAACTCTTTGCTCTACTGGTCGGGGTGAACATACCCCGAACAAGCCGCTCAAAGGATTATGTTCCATAGTAACAAGTGACAGTAAATTTTAGCACACTATATAAATTTTTCCTTACCAAATTCCACCTACCAAAGGCGCTTCACTCCCCGGCAATGGTGCCAGAAAAGAGTCTTAGTGACCCACAAGTGTAGGGGATCTATCGTAGCCTTTTCGATAAGTAAGAGTGTCGAACCCAACGAGGAGCAGAAGGAAATGATAAGCAGTTTTCAGTAAGGTATTCTCTACAAGCACTGAAATTATCGGTAACAGATAGTTTTGTGACAAGGTAATTTGTAACGAGTAACAAGTAATGCAAGTAAATAAGGTGCAGCAAGATGCCAATCCTTTTTGTAGCAAAGGAAAAGCCTGGACAAACTCTTATATAAAGGAAAGCGCTCCCGAGGACACATGGGAATTATCATCAAGCTAGTTTTCATCATGTTTATATGATTCGCATTCGGTACTTTGATAATTTGATATGTGTGTGGACCGGTGCTTGGGTACTGTCCTTACTTGGACAAGCATTCCACTTATGATTAACCCCTATTGCAAGCATCCGCAACTACAACAAAAGCATTAAGGTAAACCTAACCATAGCATGAAACATATGGATCCAAATCAGCCCCTTACGAAGCAACGCATAAACTAGGGTTTAAGCTTATGTCACTCTAGCAACCCATCATCTACTCATTACTTCCCAATGCCTTCCTCTAGGCCCAAATAATGGTGAAGTGTCATGTCGTCGACGTTCACATGACACCACTAGAGGAAAGACAACATACATCTCATCAAAATATCGAACGAATACCAAATTCACATGATTACTTATAGCAAGACTTCTCCCATGTCCTCAGGAACAAACGCAACTACTCACAAAGCATATTCATGTTCATAATCAGAAGGGAATTAATATGCATAATGGATCTGAACATATGATCTTCCACCAAGTATACCAACTAGCATCAACTACAAGGAGTAATCAACACTACTAGCAACCCATGGGTACGAATCTGTGGTTTGGATACAAAGATTGGATACAAGAGATGAACTAGGGTTTGAGATGAGATGGTGCTGGTGAAGATGTTGATGGAGATTGACCCCCTCCCAACGAGAGGATCGTTGGTGATGACGATTGTGATGATTTCCCCCTCTCGGAGGGAAGTTTCCCTGGCAGAACAGCTCCTCTGGAGCCCTAGATTGGTTCCGCCAAGGTTCCACCTCGTGGCGGCGGAGTTTCGTCCCGTAAGCTTGCTTATGATTTTTTTTCCTTGACGAAAGACTCCATATAGCCAAAGATGGGCATTAGAGGGCCACTAGGGGGCCCACGAGGCAGGGGCGCGCCCCCACCCTCGTGGGCGGTGGGTGGGCCCCCTCTGGTACTTCTTTCGCCCAATATTTTTTATATATTCTAAAAATAATTCTCGTGGAATTTCAGGACTTTTGGAGATGTGCAGAATAGGTCTCTAATATTTGCTCCTTTTCCAGCCCAGAATTCCAACTGCCGGCATTCCCCCTCTTCATGTAAACCTTGTAAAATATGAGAGAATAGGCATAAGTATTGTGACATAATGTGTAATAACAACCCATAATGCAATAAATAGTGATATAAAAGCATGATGCAAAATGGACGTATCACTAAGCTGTCGTTTCTTAAAGTTTGGGGTTGTGATGCTTATGTGAAAAAATTTCAACCTGATAAGCTCAAACCCAAATCGGAGAAATATGTCTTCATAGAATACTCAAAGGAAACTGTTGGGTACACCTTCTATCACAGATCCAAAGGCAAGATCTTTGTTGCTAAAAGTGGATCCTTTCTAGAGAAGGAGTTTCTCTCGAAAGAAGTGAGTGGGGGGAAAGTAGAACCCGAGGAGGTAATTTTACCTTCTCTCAAATTGGAAAGTAGCTCATCACTAAAATCAATTCCAGTGATGCCTACACTAATCAGTGAGGAAGTTAATGATGATGATCATGAAACTTCTTATCAAGTTACTACCGAACATCGTAGGTCAACCAGAGTAAGATCCGTACCAGAGTTGTACGGTAATCTTGTTCTAGAGGTCAGTTACTTGACCATGACAAACCTACAAACTATGAGGAAGCGATGATGAGCCCAGATTCCGTGAAATGGCTTAAGGCCATGAAATCTGAGATGGGATCCATGTATGAGAACAAAGTATGGACTTTGATTGACTTGCCCGATGATCGGTGAGCCATTCAGAATATATGGATCTTCAAGAGGAAGACGGACGCTGATAGTAGTGTTACTATCTACAAAGCTCGAATTGTTGCAAAAGGTTTTCAACAAGTCCAAGGTGTTGACTACGATGAGATTTTCTCACTCGTATCGATGCTTAAAAGTCTGTCCGAATCATGTTAGCAGTTGCCGCATTTTATGAGATCTGACAAATGGATATCAAAACTACATTCCTTAATGGATTTATTAAAGAAGAGTTGTATATGATGCAACCAAAAGGTTTTTTCAATCCTAAAGATGCTAACAAAAGTGTGCAAGCTCGAGCGATCCATCTATGGACTGGTGCAAGCATCTCGGAGTTGGAATATATGCCTTGATAAGTTGATCAAAGCATATAGTTTTATACAGACTTGTGGTGAAGCCTGTATTTACAAGAAAGTGAATGGGAGCATTACAACCTTTCTGATAAGTATATGTAAATGACATACTGTTGATTGGAAATGATGTAGAATTTTCTGGAAAGCATAAAGAAGTGTTTGAAAGGAGTTTTTCAAAGAAAGACCTCGGTAAAGCTGCTTACATATTGAGCATCAAGATCTATAGATATAGCGTCTGATAAGTTTTTTCAATGAGTACATACCTTGACAAAATTTTGAAGGAGTTCGAAATGGATCAGTCAAAGAAAGAGTTCTTGCATGTGTTGCAAGGTGTGAAGTTGAGTAAAGACTCAAAAACCTGTCCACGGCAGAAAATAGAAAGAGAATGAAAAGTCATTCCCTATGCCTCAGTCATAGGTTCTATAAAGTATGCTATGTTGTGTACCAGACCTATTGTATACCTTAGCATGATTTTGGCAAGTGAGTACAATAGTTATCTAGGAGTAAATCACTGGACAACGGTCAAAATTATCCTTAGAGGACTAAGGAAATATTTCACGGTTATGGAGGTGATAAAAGAGTTCGTCGTAAAGAGTTACGTCGATGCAAGCTTTTGACACCAATCTAGATGACTCTAAGTCTCGATCTAGATACATATTGAAAGTGGGAGCAATTAGCTAGAGTAGCTCCGTGCAGAGTATTGTAGACATAGAAATTTGCAAAATACATACGGATCTGAATGTTGCAGACCCGTAGACTAAACTTCTCTAACAAGCAAAACATGGTCACTCTTTGGGTGTTAAACACATAGCGATGTGAACTAGATTATTGACTCTAGTAAACCCTTGGGGTATTAGTCACATGAAGATGTGAACTAATCACATAAAGATGTGAACTATTGGTGTTAAATCACATGACGATGTGAACTAGATTATTGACTCTAGTGCAAGTGGGAGACTGAAGGAAATATTCCCTAGAGGCAATAATAAAGTTGTTATTTATATTTCCTTATATCATGATAAATGTTTATTATTCATGCTAGAATTGTATTAACCAGAAACTTAGTACATGTGTGAATACATAGACAAAACAGAGTGTCAGTAGTATGCCTCTACTTGACTAGCTCGTTAATCAAAGATGGTTAAGTTTCCTAGCCATAGACATGAGTTGTCATTTGATGAATGGCATCACATCATTAGAAAATTATGTGATTGAATTGACCCATCCGTTACCTTAGCACTATGATCATTTAGTTTATTGCTATTGCTTTCTCCATAACTTATACATGTTCCTATGACTATGAGATTAT
The DNA here is from genome assembly GCF_003073215.2 of Triticum urartu. NCBI lineage: Eukaryota > Viridiplantae > Streptophyta > Magnoliopsida > Poales > Poaceae > Triticum > Triticum urartu. The sequence continues at coordinate 195,302,058 of NC_053025.1, forward strand.
GCAACTCCCGAATACCGGAGGAACACTTAGTGTTCTATCCTACATCACAACGTAATTGGGCGATTATAAAGATGCTCTACAGGTGTCTCCGATGGTTTTTTGTTGAGTTGGCATAGATCGAGATTAGGATTTTTCACTCCAATTGTCGGAGAGGTATCTCTGGGCCCTCTCGGTAATGCACATCACTATAAGCCTCGCAAGCAATGTGACTAATGAGTTTGTTGCGGGATGTTACATTACAGAACGATTAAAGAGACTTGCCGGTAAAGAGATTGAACTAGGTATTGAGATACCGACGATCGAATCTCGGGCAAGTAACGTACCGATGACAAAGGGAACAACATATGTTGTTATGCGGTTTGACCGAAAAGATCTTCGTAGAATATGTAGGAACCAATATGAGCATCCAGGTTCCGCTATTGGTTATTGACCTGAAGTGAGTCTCGGTCATGTCTACGTAGTTCTCGAACCCGTAGGGTCCGCACGCTTAACGTTCGATGACGATCGGTATTATGAGTTTATGTTTTTTGATGAACCGAAGGTAGTTCAGAGTCCCGGATATGATCACGGACATGACGAGGAGTCTCGAAATGGTCGAGACATAAAGATTGATATATTGGAAGGTTATATTCGGACACCGGAAAGGTTCTGGGGGTCACCGGATAAATACCAGAGTACTGGGGAGTTACCGGAACCCCCCGGGGGGTCAATGGGCCTTCATGGGCCTTAGTGGAAATAGAGGGCAGCAAGGGATCTATGGGGCGCGCCTCCCCTAGGCCCAAACTGAATTGGTTTAGGGCTTGGGGGCCGACCCCGTCTTTCCTGCTCCCCTCCTCCTCTTTCCTTCCCCTCCTAGTTGGACTAGGAAACGGGGAACCTACTCCTAGTAGGAGTAGGATTCCCCCCTTGGGGCGCACCCTATGAGGCCGCCGGCCCCCTCCCCTTGCTCCTTTATATAGGGGGGCAGGGGGCACCTTAGAACACACAAGTTGATTGTTTAGCCGTGTGCGGTGCCCCCCTCCACAGATTTCCACCTCAATCATATCGTTGTAGTGCTTAGGCGAAGCCCTGCGTCGGTAACTTCATCATCACCATCATCACGCCGTCGTGCTGACGAAGCTCTCCCCCGACACTCAGCTGGATCTAGAGTTCGTGGGACGTTACCGAGCTGAACATGTGCAAATCATGGAGGTGCCGTACTTTCGGTGCTAGGATCGGTCGGATCATGAAGGCGCACGACTACATCAACCACGTTGTCATAACGCTTCCTCTTACGGTCTACGAGGGTACGTGGACAACACTCTTCCCCTCTCGTTGCTATGCATCACCTAGATGGATCTTGCGTGTGCGTAGGAATTTTTTTAAATTACCGCGTTCCCCAACAGAAACAATGCGGAATAGTTTCGCCACTCACGCCACCTGGAACACCACAGCGTAATGGTGTGTCCGAACGTTGTAACCGCACTTTATTAGATATGGTGCGATCTATGATGTCTCTTACTAATTTACCGCTATCATTTTGGGGTTATGCTTTAGAGACGGCTGCATTCACATTAAATAGGGCACCATCGAAATCCATTGAGACGACACCTTATGAACTGTGCTTTGGCAAGAAACCGAAGTTGTCATTTCTTTAAGTTTGGGGCTGCGATGCTTATGTGAAAAAGCTTCAACCTGATAAGCTCGAACCCAAATCGGAGAAATGTGTCTTCATAGGATGCCCAAAGGAGACTGTTGGGTACACCTTTTATCACAGATCCGAAGGCAAAATATTTGTTGCTAAGAATGGATCCTTTCTAGAGAAAGAGTTTCTCTTGAAAGAAGTGAGTGGGAGGAAAGTAGAACTTGATGAGGTAACTGTACCTGCTCCCTTATTGGAAAGTAGTTCATCACAGAAATCAGTTCCAGTGATTAATACACCAGTAAGTGAGGAAGCTAATGATGATGATCATGTAACTTCTGATCAAGTTACTACTGAACCTCGTAGGTCAACCAGAGTAAGATCCACACCAGAGTGGTACGGTAATCCTATTCTGGAGGTCATTTTACTTAACCATGACGAACCTACAAACTATGAGGAAGCGATGATGAGCCCAGATTCCGCGAAATGGCTTGAGGCCATGAAATGTGAGATGGGATCCATGTATGAGAACAAAGTGTGGACTTTGGTTGACTTGCTTGATGATCGGCAAGCCATAGAGAATAAATGGATCTTCAAGAAGAAGACTGACGCTGATGGTAATGTTACTGTCTACAAAGCTTGACTTTTTGCAAAAGGTTTTCGACAAGTTCAAGCAGTTGACTACGATGAGACCTTCTCACCCGTAGCGATGCTTAAGTCCGTCTGAATCATGTTAGCAATTGCCGCATTTTATGATTATGAAATTTGGCAAATGGATGTCAAAACTGCATTCCTTAATGGATATCTTAAAGAAGAGTTGTATATGATGCAACCAGAAGGTTTTGTCGATCCAAAAGGTGCTAACAAAGTGTGCAAGCTCCAGCGATCCATTTATGGACTGGTGCAAGCCTCTCGGAGTTAGAATATACGCTTTGATAGTGTGATCAAAGCATATGGTTTTATACAGACTTTTGGAGAAGCTCGTATTTACAAGAAAGTGAGTGGGAGCTCTGTAGCATTTCTGATATTATATGTAGATGACATATTGTTGATCGGAAATGATACTGAATTTCTGAATAGCATAAAAGGATACTTGAATAAGAATTTTTCAATGAAATACCTCTGTAAAGCTGCTTATATATTGGGCATCAAGATCTATAGAGATAGATCAAGACGCTTAATTGGACTTTCACAAAGCACATACCTTGATAAAGTTTTGAAGAAGTTCAAAATGGATCAAGCAAAGAAAGGGTTCTTGCCTGTGTTACAAGGTGTGAAGTTGAGTCAGACTCGATGCCCGACCACTGCAGAAGATAGAGAGAAAATGAAAGTCATTTCCTATGCTTCAGCCATAGGTTCTATCATGTATGCAATGCTGTGTACCAGACCTGATGTGTGCCTTGCTATTAGTTTAGCAGGGAGGTACCAAAGTAATCTAGGAGTGAATCACTAGACAGCGGTCAAGAACATCCTGAAATACTTGAAAAGGACTAAGGATATGTTTCTCGTTAATGGAGGTGACAAAGAGCTCGTCGTAAACGGTTACGTCGATGCAAGCTTTGACACTGATCCGGATGACTCTAAGTCACAAACCGGATACGTATTTTTATTGAATGGTGGAGCTGTCAGTTGGTGCAGTTCCAAGCAGAGCGTCATGGCGGGATCTACGTGTGAAGCGGAGTACATAGCTGCTTCGGAAGCAACAAATGAAGGAGTCTGGATGAAGGAGTTCATATCCGATCTAGGTGTCATACCTAGTGCATCGGGTCCAATGAAAAATCTTTTGTGACAATACTGGTGCAATTGCCTTGGCAAAGGAATCCAGATTTCACAAGAGAACTAAGCACATCAAGAGACGCTTCAATTCCATCCACGACCAAGTCAAGGAGGAAGACATAGAGATTTGCAAAATACATACAGATCTAAATGTTGCAGACCCATTGACTAAGCCTCTCTCACGAGCAAAACATGATCAGCACCAAGACTCCATGGGTGTTAGAATCATTACTGTGTAATCTAGATTATTGACTCTAGTGCAAGTGGAAGACTGAAGGAAATATGCCCTAGAGGCAATAATAAAGTTAGTGTTTATATTTCCTTATATCATGATAAATGTTTATTATTCATGCTAGAATTGTATTAACCGGGAACTTGATACATGTGTGAATATATAGACAAACAGAGTGTCACTAATATGCCTCTACTTGACTAGCTCGTTAATCAAAGATGGTTAAGTTTCCTAGCCATGGACAAGAGTTGTCATTTGATGAACGGGATCACATCATTACAGAATGATCTAATTGACTTGACCCATCCATTAGCTTAGCACCATGATCATTTAGTTTGTTGCTATTGCTTTCTTTATAACTTATACATGTTCCTATGACTATGAGATTATGCAACTTCCGAATACCGGAGGAACACTTAGTGTGCTATCAAACGTCACAACGTAACTGGGTGGCTATAAAGATGCTCTACAGGTGTCTCCGATGGTGTTTGTTGAGTTGGCATAGATCGAGATTAGGATTTGTCACTCCGATTGTCGGAGAGGTATCTCTGGGCCCTCACGGTAATGCACATCACTACAAGCCTTGCAAGCAATGTGACTAATGAGTTAGTTGCGGGATGATGCATTATGGAACGAGTAAAGAGACTTGCCGATAACGAGATTGAACTAGGTATTGAGATACCGACGATCAAATCTTGGGCAAGTAACATACTGATGACAAAGGGACAACGTATGTTGTTATGAGATTTGACCGATAAAGATCTTCGTAGAATATGTAGGAACCAATATGAGCATCCAGGTTCCGCTATTGGTTATTGATCGGAAGTGAGTCTCGGTCATGTCTACATAGTTCTCGAACTCATAGGGTCCGCACGTTTAACGTTCGGTGACGATCAGTATTATGAGTTTATGTGCTTTGATGTACCGAAGGTAGTTCGGAGTCCTGGATATGATCACGGACATGACGAGGAGTCTCGAAATGGTCGATACATAAAGATCGATATATTGGAAAGCTATGTTTGGACACCGGAATGGTTCCGGGTGTGGTCGCGCATTTACTGGAGTACCGGGGAGTTACCAGAACCCCACGGGGAGTGTATGGGCCTTATTGGGCCTTAGTGGGAGAGAGGAGGAGGCGACCAAGGTGGCGGGCGTGCCCCCCAAGCCCAATCCGAATTGGGTGGGGGCGGCCCCCCTTTCCTTCCCTCTATCTCGCCCTTCCTTTCTCTCCTACTCCAACTAGGGAAGGGGGAATCCTACTCCCACCGGGAGTAGGACTCCCCCCTTGGGCACTCCATGAGAGGGCTGACCCTCCCCCTCCTCCACTCCTTTATATACGGGGGAGGGGGCACCCCACAGACACACAAGTTGATTGTTTAGCCGTGTGCGGTGCCCCCCTCCACAGATTTCCACCTCGGTCATATCGTTGTAGAGCTTAGGCGAAGCCCTGCGTCGGTAACTTCATCATCACTGTCATCACGCCGTCGTGCTGACGAAACTCTCCCTCGACCTCAGCTGGATCTAGAGTTCGTGGGACGTCACCGAGCTGAACATGCGCAGATCGTGGAGGTGCCACACCTTCGGTGCTAAGATCAGTCGGATCGTGAAGACGTACGACTACATCAACCGCGTTGTCATAACGCTTCCGCTTACGGTCTATGAGGGTACGTGGACAACACTATTCCCTCTCGTTGCTATGCATCACCTAGATGGATCTTTCATGTGCGTAGGATTTTTTTTTAAATTACTCTGTTCCCCAACATCCAATTGCTCCTCCCGCCACTAATGCGGAGTCTTGTGATATTAATACCGCTTTGCCGAATCTTGTTATGAAAGATCAATTTTCCGGTACTCCTAATATGGATGTCGCGTCCCATCTTAACACATTCGTGGAATTATGCAATATTCAAAAGAAAAATGATGTGGACAATGATGTTGTGAAGTTGAAATTATTTCCGTTTTCTTTGCGAGATCGTGCGACAGTTTGGTTTTCTTCTTTGCCTTGCAATAGTATCGATTCTTGGGATAAGTGCAAGGATGCTTTTATTACTAAGTTTTTTCCGCCCATGAAAATTATTTTCCTTATAACCCAGATAATGAATTTCAAACAAGTTGAACATGAGCATGATGCACAATCTTGGGAAAGGATGAAATTGATGCTAAGGAATTGCCCAACTCATGGGTTAAATATTTGGATGATCATACAATTTTTTTATGCGGGGTTGAATTTTGTTTCTCGTAATCTTTTAGATTCCGCCGCGGGTGGTACTTTTATGGAAATTACTTTGGGTGAATCCACTAAATTGCTTGATAATATCATGGCAAACTATTCACAATGGCATACGGAAAGAGCTCCTACTAGTAAAAAAGTTAATTTGGTTGAAGAAATTTCTTATTTGAGTTAAAAAGTTGATGCTCTTATGAAATTGGTTGCTAATAAAAATGCTCCTATTGGTTTTAATGATGTGCATTTGTCTACTTTGATTGAGAAAAATAGTGATGCCATAGATGTGAATGTTATCTCTCGAAACAATTTCAATAACAATGCTTATAGAGGTAATTTCAATCCTAGGCCTTTTCCTAGTAATTCCTCTAATAATTATGATAATTCCTATGGTAGTTCTTCTTATAATAATAACAGGAACACCTCTGATCTTGAGAATAATATTAAAGAATTTATCAACACTCAAAAAGTTTTCAATGCTACAATGGAAGAAAAGTTGAATAAGATTGATGATTTGTCTAGAAGTGTTGATAGAATTTCTCATGATGTGGAAAATCTCAAGATGAAAATTTTGTGCCTAAGGTTGAGGAATCAATTAAAGCTCTTTATGTTTCTATGGATGAAAGTAAGAAAAGAACCACTATGCTTAGAGCTAGAAGAGAATTTTTAGAAAAAGCGTTTTCTGGTGATTGCTTTCATAAAAATGATGAAGATCTTAAGATGATTGGTTTTTCTTCTATTGATTCCTTTTTTAGTAAAATTAAGATTCATGAAAAAGGGTCTGGAGAAGAATCAACTTTAGCTAGAAGGCGTCCCGATAATTTGGAGGGTGAAAATCTTGTTGAGAAAATTGATAAAAGTGGGTTTGAAGAGGTCAAAACTTTAGCTAGTGATGTGCCCACTCTTTTGGATTACAAAGACTTTAATTATGATAGTTGGTGTTTGATTGATTGTATTTCTTTGTTGCAATCCATGATAAATTCACCCCATACTTATGAACAAAATAAAGCTTTTACTAAACATATTGTTGATGCTTTGATGAAAGCGTTGGAAGAAAATTTGGAATTAGAAGTTTCAATTCCTAGAAAATTACATGATGAGTGGGAACCTACTATCAAAGTCAAGATTAAAAATTATGAGTGTTTTGCTTTATGTGACTTGGGTGCTAGTGTACCTACAATTCTGAAATCTTTATGTGATGTGCTTGGTCTTACCGATATCGAATGATGTTCTTTAAATTTGCACTTGGTGGATTCTACTATCAAAAAGCCTATGGGAAGAATTAATGATGTTCTTATTGTTTCAAATAGGAATTATGTGCCCATAGATTTTATTTTTCTTGATATTGATTGCAATCCGTCTAGTCCAATTATTCTTGGTAGACCATTTTTACGCACTATTGGTGTCATGATTGATATGAAAGAAGGCAATATTAAATTTCAATTTCCACAAAGGAAGGGTATGGAACACTTCCCTGGAATAAGAATTAGGCCACCATATGAATCAATCATGAGGGCATCTTATGGATCTAGAAACAAAGATGACAATACTTAGATCCTTGCTTTATGCCTAGCTAGGGGCGTAAAACGATAGCACTTGTTGGGAGCAACCCGATGAATATTTTTTTGTCTTTTGCTTCCTATTCTTGAGTGTTTGCATAATTATGCTAGTGTTATGATTGTGTTTTTTGTGTTTTAATTAGTTTTTGTTCCAAGCAAAGCCTTTAGGATCATGTTGGGTGATAGTTAATTTGATCTTGCTGAAAAATAGAAACTTTTGCGCCCATGAAAGTAATTCTCATTTTTTACAGAAGCATGATAAAATATCAATTCTTTTTTCAGAAGATTAATTTAAAAATTATTAATGTGGTCTTAATTTGTCAGAATTTCTAGAGTTACATAAGTATTCGAAATATCCAGATTGCTACAGACTATTCTGTTTTTGACAGATTCTGTTTTCTATGCGTTGTGTGCTTGTTTTGATGATTCTATGGTTTTCTTTAAAGAGTTTTTGCCATAGAAAAGTTGGAATACAGTAGATATAATGAAAGAATAAAATATGAATGGGTTTGCAATAGTACTTATAGTAGTGATTGGTTTTCTTATACTAATAGATCTCACGAAGGTTTAGTTGAGTTTTGTGTGATTGAAGTTTTCAAGTCTTGGGTGATGTTACGATGGATGAAGGAATAAGGAGTAAGAAGATCCTAATCTTGGGGATGCCCATGGCATCCCAAGCTATTATCCAAAGAGAAGCAAGCAACTAAGCTTGGGGATGCCCGGGTGGCATCCCCTCTTTCTTCTAACGACCATCAGTATTTTACTCAGAACTATATTTTTATTTGTCACATAGTATGAGTTTTGCTTGGAGCGTCTTGTATGATATGAGTCTTTGCTTGTTTTGCTTTTTTGTTTTAAGTCTTGAATCCTTTCTGGACACACCTATTTGAGAGATCCAAAATTATGCCATGACTTGTTAGAAATGCTCTCATGCTTCACTTAGATTTATTTGAGAGTTACTAATTTTTTTAAGAAATTCTCTCTTGCTTCACTTAGATTAATTTGAGAGAAAGAAATATTATTCTCATGATATTAACTTATACTCATTTGAGATTATCAAGAGCAACACATAAAAATAGTTCCAAAGTAATAGATAACCAAGAAGGATATAATAAAAACTTACATGAAGATCACTGGAACAAAATAAACTTGATTCCTTGTAATAGTTTTGATATATGATGATGTGATATGTGAGTCATGTTGATGAGTAATTATGCTTTAGTAAGAATATTGGTGTTAAGGTTTGTGATTCCCTATGCAAGCACGAAAGTCAATAGTTATGCAATGAAATTACATCCTACTAGTGGTGCATTATTCAGTGTTAATTATGCTTAATGCTGGCTTATGATATTTTTCATTTCTTGGTTGGTCGCTTCTCAATCTTTTGCTAGCCTTCATTTTGCACTAAGTATGATCACTACTTGTTCATCCAAAATCATTTAAACCAGTTTTCCCATATGAGTCCACCATACGTACCTATATGTGGTATTCTTTTGCCGTTCTAAGCAAATTTGTATGTGCCATCTCTAATCACTGGTGCGCGTCGGTGCTATACAAACGGTTTTTAACCCCTTGCGATGACATTTGGAACCGTCACCAAGTGAGTGTGGGTGATAGGGGGGTCCTTCCCACACGACCCATAAATCGTTGGGGATAGGCCCTCCTGGGACACAGGCTGGGGCCGTGTGCGATCGGGCGAGGCATCGAAACCCAATCATTTCTGTAGGTATGTACATCCCATACGGTAATCCGAGAAAAGAAATTCGTAGGTATGTACATCCCACACGGTGAATCCCAGAAAATCATTTCTGTAGGTATGTACATCACACACGGTCAATCCAAGGAATACGTTTCCGTTCTTATATACATCCCACACAGTCAATCCAGGGAAAACGTTTCCGTTCGTACGTATATCCCACACAGTTTTATGTGTAGGCTCGTGTGTGAAAGGTGTAACTGTCACACACGGTCTGCCTTGGTTAACTGTTTGCTTTTATCAACTATATCACACATGATTTGATGAAGAAAACCGTGTGGCATTGCGCTATCCATCGCAAAAGCTTTTACTGCTAGAACCGTTTGCAAAGGTCCATGACACATTTAGCAGGTTTATTAGTTATTAATAATTCCAGTATTACGCAAATTCACATTTCATATCGAACAGTTGTTTGCCAATTTCATATCAGGCACATAAATATATTATAACATCACAGTACGGTAGCTACATGAAAACATCACAGTACAACATATAGCTAGTTCAACTTCATAAGAACAATATATTCATTTCCCTGATTGAGATCATCCAGGCTCGTCTTATCCACATCTGCTTTCATTTCAGTAAGAACCTGTTTTGCATGGGCCAACTAGGAAAGTGCCTCCTCCTTCGCCAACACCATCTTAGCAAAGTCTAATTTAAAAAAATCTGAGCTCATTCTCCACCTTCAACTTTTTATCCCGCATCTTCAAATATTCTTTAGCGTTGACAACAGTTTCTCTAAGCCTACGTCTGTTCTCTTCCTCATACATGCTCCGGAGCTTCGCTAGGCACGTCTTCAAAGACTGTGGCCACTCTTGATCAACCCACTCCAAGTAAGAACACTTCCGTTCATCCTATAATATTTAAAACTAGATCAGTAACAATTATAGGGGAAATGGGTTTATAGCAACATAGAAAATCACCAACGCTTATTTTGAAAACTGAAGAAACATGTTAATTATGACATATCTTCTCAAAAAGATCAATGTGCAAATGAATTAATTGCTACTAAGACAACAACCAAATTCTGGAACATCGGAAGCTATAATTAACTACAACGATGCTACAAGTTCTTACTCATGTACAATAAATAACAAATTGAACATTTTATGAGGAAGGTTAATATAACTGCAACAGCATAGAAATAGTGTTTGGAAGACAACAAATTGATACTAACAGGTGTGTACATGCACAAATTTAGTAACATATAACTAATAGCACTAAGGCCGTAGACTATGTATGCCAAAACTGGGGTAAAGACAACTGTTGCTACATCTCACACTGGTGCCCTGCATTGGCGAGCCGATGTAGCGGAAAAAAAATCAGGGACCCGGACTCCGGAGCACGTAGTTGCTCCGATGCCCAGTTCCTCTGTGCCATAAAGATTTAGTATTTTACTGCTTGGCTGCTCGGATGTGTGGACCAAAGTTGGCTTCACAAACTGCTGAAGCGGTGCCAAATAATTTTCTAATGGCACCGCTGATGAGATGGCAACAATTTAAGATACTAGGTACAAACTGTGACACCGTCTTAGGATGCGTTTGGTTGAAGGTGTGATATGAATGGGTTGGGACCGTGACAGTGTCTGAAGCACATCTAACAAATGATTTGTAACAACGAAAGAGGGTCTAACCTTCTCTGCACATGCCAGAAACTTCCTCCCACTGTCCATAGATTCAAACGCAACTAGCTTCACGCATGGAGATTGATGGCGACAACGAACAGATAGATCTTCAGCCACCCCGCTCCATTCATTGCCACTGATGGTCCTAGGGAGCTACAAGAGGAAGAAATGACTCAAATCGACCGCTGGGTAAAAATCCTTCATTCCAAGTCATAGCTCGAGAGAGAGAAGAGAGGCATGCCCGGGTGGTGAAGGGGTCGTCGCCAGAGGAGGAACCGCTGGAGAGGTCTTTGAAGAAGACCATGGCGACCTCGGTGGTAGGATGTGGGACGGTGAGAGCGTGGAAGCGGCTATAGCTTAGGAAGGAAGGAAGGAAGGAGGAAACATGGGAAATGTGACTTGTGGCCGGGGAGAAAATGTGGTGGGGAAGGGGGGAAGGGGCGGGGTAGATATTTTGGCAGTAGGCCAAACTTTTGGAAATGTGGAGGGAAACTTTGCGCGCGGTGCCATCGGACCATTCACTTTGAATAATTGTGTGCATCGCAAACGACTCTTCTGCCTTACGTGCATGGGATGAGTTTGATAATTCAAATTTTGATGGAAATTTCCCCAGGTACGTCATTGCATAATTTAACATCGCTTGCTAATTTGGGCACACAAAAGAGCGTACATCAGACAGACCACAATTACTGAATCAGGCAATTTTAGTAATTAAACAGAGTCGGTTGACCTAAACATTGCTCTAACAAAAGACCAGCATTAAAAACAAAGCCTAAGTACGCATAATTTTAACAAATCCGTCGCCGCGCTGGCCTATGCATCGCCGGTGTGAGATGAGACGTGATGACTTGTCCTGGCAACATGCCGCCGTTGGTGGACTCCGCGTCCCCCCTGCTGAAGTCGACCGTGTCCTCGTCCTCGTCCTCGGCGCCACCCTCAAGGTTGTAGTACTCGTAGTAGTGGCTGCGCCAGAGCTCGTGTTGGTACTCCACTGCCGATTCCTCGACGGGCAGACTCTTCTCTACCTTGACCTCGGCCACGTGCAACTCCTCCTCCCTACGCTCCTCGATCTCCGCCGCCTCCTGCATCTCCAGCTCCCGCTCGGCGACCTCATGAGGAAGCAGGTGCTCCATGGCCACCGCCGCCTTTTTAGACGTGGGTTGCATGCTGGAGTTCGAGGTGGCCTGGAATATCTTGGCGTGTGCATCCTCGATCTTGGTGTGGATGGCCTCGACCCAGGCCAGGGTGACATCGGCAGGACGGACGGCATCTCGAGCGCTCTCGACGTTTGCAGCCGCCGTCGCAGCAGCAGCTGGAGCCGTCTCGGCTGCTACAGCTGCCCTGTCGGCTGTCATAGACGCCCTCTCGGCGGAAGCGATCGTGCTCAATTCGGGTGCGGCGGCACTCTTGGCATAGGCGGCTGCGCTCTCGGCGCAGGCGACGGCGCTCGGGGGGACGCGACCATCGTACGGGCCTTCATGAAGCATTTCCATGGCGTCATCTTTGCAAGAACGGGGTGCGGGAATGAGGATTGGGATTCGTGGATTTGGTGGTTGCCGGCACTGGAGCAGACGAGCCGGCGAAGCTTAAGGAGGGAGACTTAAATAGACCTAGATATTTTCATTACAAACGGTTCCTAGAAAACAACTGTGTGTGATGTTGTACGTAGATATTTTTATTAGCTATGAAAGTGGCAATGGATGGTGTTTTAAATGAACGAGAAATTTTGTAGTACTAATACAACTCTCATATGAAATTTCAGGGGTCATTTGACCTTTTAAGACATTTAAGTGATTTTCTAGCCATGTAATGACCGTAATTAAAATTTAAAGTACATGTACATGCAACAGCTAACCTTAACGGTTTGAAAACTCATATTTTGTGTACTTGTGTGCGATTTAATTCCATGTGCAGTAAATGGGAAGGAATTTTCAAACATATTGGTCTAACGGCTATGACACAATTAAGCATGGAGTGACATGGCATTTTAATTCCAAAAAGTAAAAAAAATCAGAAACACATGAAACCTTGGTTGATGTAATGTCATGCCACCAAGATGATGTGGTAAAAAAATTGGCATGTTTGACGAAAGTTTGGACACACACCCCTCACAAACCGGAGCAACTCACTAGAAGGCTCGTGGTTCCGGGTGGGAACAATGCATGTTTGATAGCGAACGGGAGATAGCTTCCTCTTACGGTCTTAAAACAATTTCTACGTCTAACGTGCACTACTACAACTGTAGTGTGAAATTTAAAAAAATTCTAGGGTCATTTGACCTTTTAAAGACATTTAAGTGATTTTCTAGCCATTTAATGACCGTAATTCAAATATGAACTACATCTACATGCAACGCCTAACCAAAGCGGTTTGAAAAATCATATTTGTGTACTTGTGTGCGAGTTAATTCCATGAGCAGTAAATTAGAAGGAATTTTCAAACATATTTGTCTCACGACATGGACACATGCCTACGTATGCATGGAGTGACATGGCATTTTAATTCCAAAAATTTAAAAAAAAATCAGAAACACATGAAACCTTGGTTGATGTAATGTCATGCCACCAAGATGATGTGGTAAATAAATTGGCATGTTTGATGAATGTTTGGACACACACCCCTCACAAACCGGAGCAAATCACTAGAAGCCTCGTGGTTCCGAGAGGAAACAATGCATGTTTGATGACGAACGGGAGATAGCTTTCTCTTATGGCCTTCAATTTTTTTCTATGTCTAACATGCACTACTACAGCTGTAATGTGAAATTTTGGAAAATTCTAGGGGTCATTTGACCTTTTAAAGACATAGAAGTTGTTTTCTAGCCATTTAATGACCGTAATTCAAATTTGAACTACATCTACATGCAACGCCTAACCAAAATGGTTTGAAAAATCATATCTGTGTACTAGTGTGTGAGTTAATTCCATGTGCAGTAAATTAGAAGGAATTTTCAAACATATTGGTCTCAAGGCATGGGCACATGCATACGTATGCATGGAGTGCCATGGCATTTTAATTCCAAAAAATTAAAAATGATCAGAAAAACATGAAACCTTGGTTGATGTAATGTCATGCCACCAAGAAGATGTGGTAAAGAAATTGGCATGTTTGATGAATGTTTGGACACACCCCTCACAAAGCGGAGCAACTCACTAGAAGGTTTGTGGTTCCGTGAGGGAACAATGCATGTTTGAAGACGAACGGGAGATAGCTTCCTCTTACGCCCTTCAATTTTTTTCTATGTTTAACGTGCACTAATACAACTGTCATGTGAAAATTTGGAAAATTTCTGGGGTCATTTGACCTTTTGAAGACATTTAAGTGATTTTCTAACCATTTAATGACCGTAATTCAAATTTGAACTGCATCTACATGCAACGCCTAACCAAAATGGTTTGAAAAATCATATTTTTGTGTACTTGTCTGTGAGTTAATTCCATGTGTAGTAAATTAGAAGGAATTTTCAAACATATTGGTCTCAAGGCATGGGCACATGCATGGAGTGTCATGGCATTTTAATTCCAAAAAATTAAAAAATGATCAGAAAAACATGAAACCTTGCTTGATTTAATGTCATACCACCAAGATGATTTGGTAAAAAAATTGGCATGTTTGACGAAAGTTTGAACACACACCCCTCACAAACCGGAGCAACTCACTAGAGGGTTCGTGGTTCCAAGAGGGAACAATGCATGTTTGATGACGAACGGGAGATAGCTTCCTCTTACGGCCTTCAATTTTATTTCTACGTTTAACGTGCACTAATACAACTGTCATGTGAAAATTTTGAAAATTCTAGGGGTCATTTGACCTTTTAAAGACATTTAAGTGATTCTCTAACCATTTAATGACCGTAATTCAAATTTGAACTACATCTACATGCAACACCTAACCAAAACGGTTTGAAAAATCATATTTTTGTGTACTTGTGTTTGAGTTAATTCCATGTGCAGTAAATTAGAAGGAATTTTCAAACATATTGGTCTCAAGGCATGGGAACATGCATGGAGTGCCATGGCATTTTAATTCCAAAAAAAATAAAAAATGATCAGAAAAACATGAAACCTTGCTTGATTTAATGTCATGCCACCAAGATGATGTGGTAAAAAAATTAGCCTGTTTGATGAAAGTTTGGACACACACCCCTCACAAACCGGAGCAACTCACTAGAAGGTTCGTGGTTTCGAGAGGGAACAATGCATGCTTGATGACGAACGGGAGATAGCTTCCTCTTACGGCTTTCAATTTTTTTCTACGTTTAACGTGCACTAATACAACTGTCATGTGAAAATTTAGAAAATTTTAGGGGTCATTTGACCTTTTAAAGACATTTAAGTGATTTTTTAACCATTTAATGACCGTAATTCAAATTTTAACTACATGTACATGCAACGCCTAACCAAAATGGTTTGAAAAATCATATTTTTGTGTACTTGTGTGCGAGTTAATTCCATGTGCAGTAAATTAGATGGAATTTTCAAACATATTGATCTCAAGGCATGTGCACATGCATGGAGTGCCATGGCATTTTAATTTCAAAAAATTAAAAAATGATCAGAAAAACATGAAATCTTGCTTGATTTAATGTCATGCCACCAAGATGATGTGGTAAAAAAATTGACCTATTTGACGAAAGTTTGGACACACACCCCTCACAAACCGGAGCAACTCACTAGAAGGTTCGTGGTTCCAAGAGGGAACAATGCATGTTTGATGACGAACAGGAGATAGCTTCCTCTTACGGCCTTTAATTTTTTTCTACGTTTAACGTGCACTAATACAACGGTCATGTGAAAATTTGGAAAATTTCAGGGGTAATTTGACCTTTTAAAAACATTAAAGTGATTTTCTAACCATTTAATGACTGTAATTCAAATTTGAACTACATGTACATGCAACGCCTAACCATAACGGTTTGAAAAATCATATTTTTGTGTACTTGTGTGCGAGTTAGAAAACCATGAGACAATGTAAATATCTGGTGTTCAAAAAAGAAAATGTAAAGATCTGGCAAGACAACCGGCCCCACACAATTGGCACTCTATCTCGCGGCTCGAGGTTTGGTAGGTGAGTGGCGGGGATCATTAATTAGACACGGTTCTGTATTGGAAACAGTCAGCTATTATGTTCACACACGGATTTTGCTGCAGGAATCATGTGTAATTCAAACTACAGTACTCGTAAATTCCAGCGATCAGCGTGTGTACTGTCCCCGTCGATCTAGATTCCGGCCGCCAACAAATACTCGCTTGCTCACGTCGTATCGCCTGCATTCTCATCTACATCCTCCCCTCACTCGCCCTCTCTCTCACAGACAAATCTCTGCCATGGCGCCGCCGGTCTGCCCACGCGTCGACGAGGAGTCGCCGCCCCCTGAGGACGCTCGCTCGAATAGCAGCGACGAGGACCCCTATGCGCTGCCTGACGAGCTTGCGCCAGACCCTCCAACTTTGGAATGATTTTGAGGCCAGTACAATCTTTGTCTGTGGAAGTCACTGCCGCCGGCTGAGAAAACCAAGCAAGTGGCGTTCAAGACGGAGATGACAAAGGAGGAAGCCAGGTACCAGGTGGCTTGTGAAGCCCGTGATGCCGCTTGGAAAAAAGAGGCGACTGATCTTTGGGGGCGGGCGCGTCATCGTGCCGAGGAGGTGTACGAAGATGGGTACTTCGCGAGGAAGGTCATAGGCGTTGGGCACCTCGTCGCTGCGTGGAGGTGAGCCGATAAGCTCCGCATGCCACTGACGAGGAGCTCCGGTGGGCGCCCAACAAAATGGCAAGATCGTTCGCACGCGTCCGCCAACAAGAGGAAGATCGGTACGTCAAGCGCTGCGAGGCAGAGGAGGCGGAGTACTGCCTCTGCACTGGGAAGACGCTGCGCACTAGGGAGCTGCTGGCGAGGGGCTGCCGGAATGCTGGCTCATGAGGGATTATTAGTTTTAGTATTGTTTGTTTTCAATTTTATGCATTATACCTAGTAGTTAAGTATCATCACGTATATGTGATGATATTATATATATATATATATTTTGTCATGAACTAATGAACAATTAATATATATATATATATATATTTTGAATTCCATTTCTTATCTATTTTTGTATACTAATTTGAATCTAGCTGTTATCATCCACATATACAGAATGGAAAGCGTATATATACACATTGAAACAGAACATATAAGAACGGAAAACAGAGTACACACATTGAAACAGAGGAATAAACAGAGCAATACTATGATGGCTATGAATACATAGCTGTCCACATTGAAACAACTAAACAAAATAAAACATGTCCATGAGACCATGACCAGCAACCCTTGCTTACGGTAGCTCTTGGCTCTGCCTGAACTCGTGCAGGCGTTCGTCCAAGCGGTCGACACGCTCGTGGTACATTTGAAGTGCAATATCGAGCTCCAAGTTGGCTATTTCATCGGAGATCACCAGCTCGAGGATGCGACGGCCATGTTCCTCTACTGCGCCCAGGTGGACACCTGGGCCAAGGAGGCGGTCGAGCCTACGGACCAACGCGTTGGCATCCAGCGGGCCGCGGACAAGGCGAACTGCGGCACCCATGCTAACGGTGCGGCGGGCGTCCGGCGCAAGTACTGCGCGGCCGGCCTCTAGTGCAAGTATGGCGCTGAGGGCCTCTGTCCACTCCTGGCGAGGAATGGGGGTACTAACGGGACGTGTACCCAGCTGCGACGCCGTGTCGACGGCAGGCAAGCGCCGATGGATCCGCTCTTGCTGTGCGGCGCGCTGCTCCTCTCGCTCTGCGGCACTCCAACTTTCTCGTCATGCGATGAGCCACAACTTATCGGCGCGGATGCGCCTAGCTTGCTCTACGACACGCCATCGATCATGTTGTGCGGCGAGCTGCAGCCTGTCGGTGCTGACATGCCTATCTTTATCCGCGGCGCTCAAGCGCCATGTGCTAAAGGTCTGCTCAACCCTGGTGATGACACGCATCATGGCGTCGTCCATCGCGTTGCCGGGGAGCGCCTCGGCCTCGACGGGCCATGGCGCCTGCTCGTTTTTCTCGTCGATGAGGTTGATGGCAGAGGCGACGGTTTGGTGGTTCGCATGCTTGGAAAAGGATGTGCTACAGGCTGCGCTTGTTGCCTCCGTGCGTCGCACGCCGCCTAGGTTTATGCGCAGTATCGCTGGGTGGCAGGAAACAGGTGAAGAAACGGCGGGAAATGGTGAAGTGTTCATAAAATGCCATCAATTAATGGAAACTTAGCATACAAGGAACATCGAGCTAGCACAAGAAGTAGATGATGATCAGATGAACACGGACCACACTAGGGAACCCGTCAGTGATGAATTCATCAATCGCAAACGGTTGAATACTAGCAAGCATTTTCCCACAACACACACGGCTTATTCCATCACAAACAGGTCGAATGGATCAACTGTATGCCACGTATCGTACATTGTCAAAAAGTAATGCGGTAGACCTTCTTTAACATGTGTTAAAAAACAAGGACCTCGAGGTTAAATTAACTCATGGGATGGGTCGTATTAGTCATTTAATTTGATAAATATGACCCATCCTATCAGTTAATTTCACATCAACTTGAGAGTTCTCTTACATGAGCTACTGGTGGAACATCTAGTCCTTGCTGATATAGGATGCCTTTTCGCATCCTTATGGCGTATCCGGATGACCGCCCGTCCCCCAGTGGCCAGTAGATGTTGTGTAGACAGAGCATATCACATACGTCTTATTAGAAGCAATCGTCTGTGTTATTATCGGTCTCCGCCCATATTTTTTATTACGGACCTGTTTGCCGCGTATCACACACATCTTGTTAAGTTGAACCTCTGTCCCCATGTCTCAACACAAAAAGTTCATCCGAGTGAACCGTATGCTGTATATCTCACACACCTTGATCTGGCTGACCGTTTCTTTTGTGTTGCCTAATCACAAATAGTTCGTCCGAGTGAACCGTATGTTGTACATCGCAGACACCTTCATCTGTCTGCCAATTTCTTTTGTTCCTCCTCATCGCAAACGGTTGATTGAATTGAACTGTATGCCCTGCATCGCACACACAACTAAAATCTGAACCGTGTTTGATGCATCCTCCAACACAAACGTTTTGCACCTTTTTTGACGGGTTTTTTACACCACCGTTTGCGATTATGGCATCGGACACAGTTTCGTCGAAGGGTCTCTGATCATAGTGCCGCGTTAGCAGCATCCTGCAGTAGTGAATTTTCAAAATAAATTTCTCTTTTGTGTGTTCGTACCGCTCATGAAACGGTAGGGGGTGGCTAATATATTTCCATGCTAGAGATGTTATTCTCACGATGAGTGTTTATTCACTTGTCATTACATGAGAGTAAGGCAAAGGTATTAGGGATGCCCAGTCCCAAAATCAAAAATGAATTTACTTTATGTTGTCAAATAATAAATTACTTGGAAAGTGTTGGTATGGAAGGCACCCGTGGATACGGCTAGCCATGGAAAGTGAAAGTATGGTTGAAAAAGGAATAAACTTTAATTTTTGTTTGGGAACCGCCTATGATATATCTAGCATGAAAACTATTGGGAACTACTCGATCATTCTCGTTGACAGGAAAAGCATGCCTCCCAAAATGTTTTTATCTCTATCTTTTTCTCTTTGAGCTCTGGCACTGAGGGAGACCTGGATTCAGGGGTCCTCGGGTGTCCAGCCTATTCAAGCATGGGTCAGGCTGATGGGCCGTGAAGATAGAACGGAAGACTGTTCCCCGTGTTCAGATAGGACTCCTGGATGCGTGGAGGGCAAGATTGGAGACCGGGTGTATTGTTTCCATCCCTTGTAAACCGCCTATGTACCCCTCTGGTGTATATATAAACCGGAGGGTTTTAGTCCATAGGGATCATCAGAATTCATATAGGCTAGACATCTAGGGTTTAGCCATTACGATCTCGAGGTAGATCGACTCTTGTAACCCCTATACTCAACAAATACAATCAAGCAGGACATGGGATTTTACCACCATTAAGAGGGCCCGAACCTGGGTAAACATCGTGTTCCCTGTGTCCCTTGTTACCTTCGATCCCCAGACGCACAGTTCGGGACCCCTGCCCGAGATCGGCCGATTTTGACACCGACATGCACCTCTACAAATCCCTACTTCCCTCTATGAAGGGCCTTTCTTTTACTTTATGCAATTTTTATTTTTAATTTGAGTCTCCATCTTCTCTTATAAAGCACCAACTAAGGGGCACTATGATCGTACTTGAGCATTGGGTGTAGCTAATATGCGAGTGTGTTTCATGAATGGATCAATGATTGAGCATAATGGGCTAGGGATACTTATTTTAACGTTGATATTTTGAAAGACATGGTTGCTTGTTGATATGCTTGAGTATTTAAGTTCTCATGTCAAAACTAGACTATTGCTTTGAAGCATATAAAATGCCAAATGTCCATGCTATACAAAGAAAAGAATATGTGATGAGCATGTTAGGCAGCATTCCACATCAAAAATTCTGTTTTTATCATTTACCTACTCGAGGACGAGCAGGAATTAAGCTTGGGAATGCTGATACGTCTCCAACGTATCTATAATTTTTTACTGTTCCATGCTGTTATATTATCATTCTTGGATGTTTTACAATAATTTTATATCATTTTTGGCACTAACCTATTGACATAATGCCAAGTGCCAGTTGCTATTTTCTGCATGTTTTTTACATCAGAGGAAATCAATATCAAATGGAGTCCAAATGCAACAAAACTTTTTGTGGATTTTTTTCGACCAGAAGACATCCAGTGGGCCAAAGAAGTACCGAAGAGGGAGCCCGAGGTGAGCACAATACACCAGGGTCCGCCTGGAGGCCCGGGCGCGCCCTAGTGGGTTGTGCCTGTTGGGAAACGTAGTAATTTCAAAAAAATCCTACGCACACGCAAGATCATGGTGATGCGTAGCAACGAGAAGGGAGAGTATGTCTACGTACCCTCGTAGACCGAAAGCGGAAGCGTTCATCAACGTGGTTGATGTAGTCGTACACATTCATGATCCGTCCCGATCAAGTACCGAACGTACGACACCTCCGCGTTCAGCACATGTTCAGCTCGATGACGCCCTCACCTTCTTGATCCAGCAAGAGGGGCGAAGTAGTAGATGAGTTCCGGCAGCACGACGGCGTGGTGACGGTGTTGGTGAAGAACAATCTCCACAGGGCTTCGCCTAAGCACTACGAAAACTATTACGGAGGAAAAATTAGAGGGGACGGGGTTGCTGGCACACGGCTTGGTGTTTCTTGATGTATCTTGGGTGCTAGTCCTACTCCTCTATTTATATGTTGAGTCTTGGGGAAGAAACTTGGAGTAAAAGCCTCCACAAAGTCGGCTTCACCCGAAAGGCAAGAGTCCTTCTCGGACTCCAGGGCCAGACGCCAGGGTTCCCAGCGTCTGGACCCAGATGCCAGGGACCCTGGCGTCTGGCCCCTGGACTCCACAAAACTTCCTTTTGCGCTTTCCAAAAACCTTGTGGGCTTTCCCCTTTGGCCCAAATAAAGTGTTCTCGTACCCAAACATTTCGGGAAACATCCGGAACCCCTTCCGGTGAATTCCGGAACCCTTCCGGAGACCAAACACTATTATCCCATATATCAAACTTTATCTCCAGACCATTCCGGAGTTCCTCGTCATGTCCATGATCTTCTCCGGAACTCCGAACAACATTCGGTTACCAACATACATAACTCATAAATACTATATCGTCAACGAACGTTAAGCGTGCGGACCCTATGGGTTCGAGAACTATGTAGACATGACCGAGACACTTCTCTGGTCAATAACCAATAGCAGAACCTGGATGCCCATATTGGCTCCTACATATTCTACGAAGATCTTTATCGGTCGAACCACATAACAACATACGTTGTTCCCTTTGTCATCGGTATGTTACTTGCCCGAGATTCGATCGTTGGTATCTCAATACCTGGTTCAATCTCATTACCGGCAAGTCTCTTTACTCATTCTGTAATGCATCATCCTGCAACTAACTCATTAGTTACATTGGTTGCAAGCTTTATAGTGATGTGCATTACCGAGAGGGCCCAGAGATACCTCTCCGACAATCGGAGTGACAAATCCTAATCTCGATCTATG